>NW_008667560.1:0-9805 GCF_000695815.1 Acanthisitta chloris | reverse complement strand
ATGTTTAACTGGGGACAATTTGGAACGTCTTGGCTAGACAGAGGATCCTCTATCAAAGCCAAGAGCTCCTTGCAGAGCCTTGAAAGCCCATGACCCACCAGCCTGAGGACACTGAACCCCAGTGCTCCTGGCCATCACTTCACCTGATCCTCTTCATTCCTCCCCTTGCCATGATGAAAGACACACTAGAACTCAAACACTATGAAGCTTCTCTTGTGGTGTAACCAACAGGCACTGGAATATTGCCCAGGGAGGTGGTGGAGTCACCACCTCTAGAAGTGTTTAAGAGGTGTCTGGACCTGGTGCTGGAGGATCTGGTTTAGGGTTCAGGGGTTAATAGTTGGATCTGATGATCTTAAAGGTCTGTTCCAACCTTGCTGATTCTCTAACAGTAGAACACATTCCTGCAGGGAGCAGACAGAGGAACTGACAGTTCACATCCTGCAGACAACCCCATCCTGACCAGGGCCAGGGAAGTGTTTTGGGAAGGTTGTTCCAGCTCTGCCATGGCTGCTGGCTGAAAGTTCACACCTTCAACAGAGCTGCTTCCCATGGCTACAGTGTGAGCTGGATTTCAACTCAAAGCTCATAATTACTGCTGGCATATGTGAGGAGAAGGCTGGCAGAAAGCATCTTGCTGGGAAGCACAAGATTTGTGACCGAGAGCGATGTGGAGTGAGCTGAGCTGAGCTCACTCTGTCACTGTGCAGATGTAACACAAATAAGGATATGCCACACTCAGAGAGAGTCACTTAACCAGGATCCTGACAAATAAACCAGAGCAGAGGTGTTTGTTTGCAATGAACAACCAAATTATCATGCAATAGGTGCATTTGAGATATTGACTGTACTTATGTGTAGACAGACACAGAAACAGAGAAGCTTCACAGCTCCATAGCTGCTCCAAAGCCACAGAGAATACCCATGGCTTGCCTAAAAATAATTTCAAATATTCATATTTTCTCTAGGTACTGCTCCCAGGGGGAGTTTGAACTTTTGAAAAAGAAGTGATTTCAGCAAACGAAGCATCCAAAATATGTTAAAAATGTCTTTTCACACTGATAGCTATAAACCTGGTGAGTGTCAATCCTGGCAAACTCTTAAATGAGGCAACTGTAAGACTGCAAACAACCAGGAGAATTTAAGGTGCTAATATCGCTGGGAATGTGGATGATCAGGAAAGCTTGGCCTTGTAAATAAAAGGGCAAACAAAGCAAATGTCTTCTGTAATCAGAATAGAATCACTAAGGCCACTAAGATGACACAGTACTAAAATACAACACTACACTCCAAATCAAAAAGAGCCTTTAAAGATCAGCAAAAGGAAATACGAACTGAAAACATTAAGCTCTGGTGAACTCATACTCTTAAGCTGACAAAAATAGATTATTAAATCCCTATCCCATTAGTTTCTGCTAAAACAATGTTCAGCTTCACAGCACAAATACAATCAGTGAGAAAATTCAGGAAAACAGGTTTTTGTACACATATGACACAACCCAGTAGTGATTTTTAACCCCTAAGAAGCAATTTTAAACGCTGGCTGATGCTGTAATTTCTCTGCTAACTAAGACAACAAACAGCCCATGGAGCACTATTTCCATCTCTGCATTTATCTCAGCCTAACTCAGCTTGGCTGTGCCTGTTTCTGAGGCAAGTAGCTTTTATGTAGCAGTGTAAATTAGGCCACAGATAAAGTAATCTGTATATTTTAAGCTTGAAACCATCAGTGTCACAGAGCCGAGAGGTAAACAGATGCCTCTGCAATTTTACTGAGGCTACGGCCAGATGTTCCTATTCACTCTCCTGTTGTGTGCAGGACAAACATATTGTATCTACTTCACACTGACAGCACACATTACCCACTGTTCTAATTGAAAAGTTGAAGTGAAGGGCGGTGGTTTTTCACCACATGCTGTTACTGTTGATAACAACACTTTAATTCTGAAAAACATCCTCGCACTTGAGGCTTAATCTAAAGTGGCTTGTTTGGAGAATGCTGAAGGCTTTGTGCTCCAAGAGGGATCAGCATTCCTTCACTTGGCAAAAATGAACTGTTCTGGAAGCAGCCTTGGAATTATCTGTGCGCTGAGACGTTGCAGATTTACTCTACTAAATATATTTACTCTTCTAGAGGGATGGATGTGATGATGTTCCAAGCAGTGAAGTTCCATTGACATCTTGTAATTAGTAATACAGAACACCCATAATGGAGGTTCACCATAAGCTCTTTTTCCTGAGGATTCCCTCGGGAAGAGTAAAATAAGAAGAGTAAAATAGAGTCAAATAAGCAAATCTCTCCAAACACTACTGGAGAGGTGGAAAACTACAGGTGAAATCTTGGCCCAAATGAGCTCTGTGATAAAATTGCTGTTGACTGCTCTGACTGAGTAGTTTCAGCATCTTTATGCTCTGAGAAATTAGGCACAGCATAAACAAATGAGAGATCTCAATGTGCAGCCACATCTGAAACCTCAGGCCAGGTAAGTGGGCTCACATGAGTGGATTCCCCAGTGAGTGTGCTCCTGGATTGGTCCATGTGCAAACCTAACCTCTCATTTTAGGAAAAAGCTGTGTATGATTTATTCACCAGTGGGAGAAGCAAATCCCATCCATGAATATTTCATGTTTATGCCATACATACGCCCCAGCAACACATTTAATGCATCACTCCCATAACAACATTGTTCTTAAACCAAAGGAAACCCACCTAATTTGTCAGGATGAATTCCATGGCTCAGGTACACTGTAATTGCTTTAGCAAATCCAGAGCATTTGTAAATTTTATTTATTTATTTCACTCTAACCTTTTATTTCTAACAGGAACTAATTCTCAGTGTATTATTCATGACCTACATTCTTAAACTGAAGTTATGTTTTGAGCCAAATGGTCAAGTATTTACTGAGTTCTTCATGAGAAGCTTCAGTGACTGAGACACAGACCAAGATCTAAACTCATAAAATTATTGCACTGAGCAAGATTGTTTTAAAGCTTTACAGCATTTATATCTAGCCATAACTCAAAGGAATGACCAGGAGGAAATGCAGTAACTGATAACCACAGAAGGAAGGAAGTAAACCAGCTAATATACCATTTTTATGTTAAAATGCAGTGAGTATAGCTCAGGTCACCACTGAAAAGTCATCACCATTTAGCCAAGCCAACTTCCCGTAGGCGTGTCTGAAAAGAACCATGGCAAGGAAAAAAAGGAACTTGCTGGTGTCAGCTGAACTTCCCACTTCATCCTGAGCTTCCCAGGGATGTGATTGTGGCTTTACCTGCTTTTTAATCAAGCTTGTACAGCCTATGCAGAGACCACTGAGCTCACACCACGTTAAACCAGGAGTGACACCAGTTCCACACACAGAGCCCAGAGCTGTTGGGACCTTACTTCCCATTTTGAGGGAAGTTGTGGATTTTACTTCCAATGGCTACTACTCCTGTTCCACTCCTCAGCTGGAACACCCCCAGACATACCTGTGACAGCCACTCCTCATCCTCCTGCCCGCTGTGGTCGGACGCCAGGCTGTCGTACGACTCGTGTCGGGTGATGGGCCCAGGGCTCCCTGGTGGGACCACTAAAACAAACCACAACATTGAAGAATCAATCAGATTTACTGTTAAATTGTGGGTGTTTTTATAAAAAAAACCCAACACTTTTTCAATAAGTTATTGGACAAAACTCAAGTAGATGTGGCACTTCATGATATGGTGTAGTGGGCACAGTGGTGTTTGGGCAATGGGTGATGATCTTGGAGGTCTTTGCCAGCCTTAATGATTCTATGGATCTATGATAAAACACCAAGTTTTTCTCATGAGACACCATGCATTAGATATTAGGAAGAAATTCTTTCCTATGAGGGTTGGTCATACACTGGCACAGGTTGCCCAGAGCAGCTGTGGCTGCTCCATCCCTGGGAGTGTTCCAGGCCAGGTTGGATGGGGCTTGGAGCAACCTGAGCTGGTGGGAGGTGTCCCTGACCATGGAACTAGATGATCTTGAAGGTCCCTTCCAACCCAGAGCACTCTATGATTCTGTGATGTGCCATGTTCAGTGCAATCCCTCCAGGCTGTGTGTGTCTCCACACACACCTCAGCAGCTCCAGGAGTTATTTCAGCACTTTGTCTTCATCAGAAGACAAATATAATATAGAAACTACCTTCACCTGCTTCATTACAGCCATGCCAGACCTATTCCAATGCCTCAGGGCTGTGTCTGTCCAGCCCCTATCAAACCACTCATGCTCAGAGAACACACACACACCTTGCTGGGCCACAAACACCTGAGGACTCACAGGGAAAGGTGAACATGAAACCACAACACCCACACTTCTTCCTTAAAGGTTTCTATTTGAAACCAAAGAAACAAACCCATTCTTTTGACACGTTTTGCTGTTGTCCTGATGTTCCCCACATCTCCTGGCTTCCTCCACTAACTCCTCCTGCCTGTTTGGGGAGGGCACAGCTGATCAACTGCAGGTTTTCCTCTTATTGAACTCCCTAACAAACTCTCCATGGCTCCAGCAGATGGTTTTGCTTTCAAACCAACGGGAACTTTATGGACTGTTCTGAATTTTATTTTTTTGTTGTTCTTTCTATCCCAGGGGCAACTACAGGAGCTGTCAAGATTAGGGAAGCTGCAAAAGCACAGCCCAGGGAGTGGCATCCCCCCTGCTTGGACACTGGATTTCTCCCTTGTACATTTTCCTGGAAAGTCCAGATTTACAGCGAGAAAGAAATGTTTAAAAACTAATTAAAAAGCTGAAAAAAATGCTTAGCTTTGGTGCTCCACTGTAAGGCTCTTCCTGAGGAATCACCTCTTTGCACAGGTCTTGTGGCATTAACTCTTTTCCCCCCAGAAGCGACGACACGCTGAATTCCAGGGGAGAGCTCTGCCCGAGGGTTCACCAGCAGGGCAACAGTGATAAAGCCTCAGCTGAGGTCAACCCTCAGTCATTTATTTGGCTAGTTAATAAAGCAGCATTTCTGCAGCACACCTCTCTCCAAAGCAGCACTCAGGGAGTCTGGCTTGGATCGCAGGATCCCCAACGCTGCTCCCAGTCCCACCACAGGCTCCATCCCACCACCCCCACTGGGAATGTGCACTGTGCTGGGAGATGTGACCTTATAAGACAAGTGATCCTCACTGGAGATTTGCCATGGTTGTGCTGCTTATTGCACATATACATATGGTCAGGGTTTTTTTTTTTTTCCCCAAGTGAAAAATGCCCTTGAAGTTCTAGGAACAAATATGGTCTAAAAATGCAAACCCCAATCTTGCTCTGTTTCTGGGTCACACACCTCTCACATCCCTATCAAGTTCCAAGATGAGATTAATTTAAGAGCAGAGGGAAATTTCCAGGAATTTGAGCTCAAAAGTAATCTTTTCTCTTGCAGCTTAATTCTTTGGAAATCTGATTTCACACTGGAAATTACAGCAGCCTCTCACCCTCTTCTCGTGCTCTAACAAGAGCTTTTCCAGTTTTCCAAAGATTTTCGCTATCGTGCAGATAGCAAATAATAAAATTCCAATTCTCCCAGAGCTTTGCAGCAGGTAGTGTTTTTTCTGGCACTCCTGTAATTTCTCTTTCATCAGGAAGTCACCAGTGGAGCACACCCAGAGCAGGAGCAGCAAAGCCCTCACTGCACAGAGCCTTTACTGGCAATTGCAGGTGTTTTGTACCTTCCTAAAATAATCAGTTCAATGCTTTGTCTCTGAGCTTTGCCACCTTTTAACATTTTGCTGTTCTTACATCAACATCTGGAACAAACATAGCTCAAGTATCAGAATGTGACTGAGTTTGTTCAAGCTAGAAATCCACAAGCGTGAAGTGAAAAAGACCAAAGAAAATGAGTGTTCATTAAAAGTCTAAGGTGAGAATGAGAACACAGAACTTCTGTCTATGCAGTGTGACAGGACATGAGGTTCTAAAGTCCATTTATAGGCAAAGAAATCCATAAATGACCATTCAAGGGCACTTCTGAGTGTGGTACCTACAGAGCATTGGCACAAATATTGGCAAGGGGCAAAAACC
The DNA here is from genome assembly GCF_000695815.1 of Acanthisitta chloris. NCBI lineage: Eukaryota > Metazoa > Chordata > Aves > Passeriformes > Acanthisittidae > Acanthisitta > Acanthisitta chloris. Next base: position 3,769 of record NW_008667560.1, on the reverse strand, counting down.
ATCTTTGAGGGGCTCAAAAATAACAGTAGCACCTCTAACCTCTGTCTTCCTTCCAGTGAAAAGTGATCTGCATCAACTCTAAATCTGGGGTGTATTTTTGTCCCTCCATCCTGACCAGCTCTGCCAAAACACTCCACTTTAACTAAGGAAAAACTCAGTGAACACTGTTGGTCTTCAACTTCATTTGTGACCTGAACATTGTCATCTCATCTTCTGCCCTCAAAGGTGCAGCTGCTTGCCCATAATTCAAGGCCAATTTGTGCAGTTTCCAGCACTTCTCTGGGTTAGCCTAACTACTATGAACAGAGACTATTAAAGGCAAAGGCCTGAAAAAACCACATTGCAAATGAAGTTATGTGTGTGCTAATTGTTAGTGCCAGACAAACTGCACCGAAGGGACTGTGGAGACACAAGTTTCAACACAAGCCAAAAACAAAGGCTGAAATACAGCAGAGCTGATATTCCTCTGGAATTCCAGGACCTGATTCACACAGTTCCATGATTAAGTCTTAACAAACCCCATTGTTTTGAAACTTCTCCATGACATTTAGTGACAAGTAAAGAAAACAAACAATTTATATTCATCTCAAAGAATTGGCATAGGCATTCCGGACACGTGAGCCAGACCTGGACAAGCACACATGCCTGGGGAATATTGGAATTAACAGGCAATGGGTTTGTTCATAGATGGGTTAATTATCCAACAAATACCTAGAGCTAAGACAAATCTTCATTCAAAGATTATAAATTGTCATCTTTCAGCAGCACAAAAGTGCTGGAACAAAGAACCACTACAGCTCAATTGTAGGGTGTGCACTTATGGCTTTAATTTGGGAACAATAAATCATTAGCTTGACTTAGTTCTGTGTACTTCTCCAACCAAAAGGTTTTCATTTTCTCATTTATAGAAATAAGCTTTGCACAATTCAATTTAATTGAGAGTTCTATGTGACATTCCCAATGTGCTCTTCTCTGAGGGCTGCATGTTTGTCTAAATGAAGAGCAAACAGAGGCATCTGCAGGCTCTGCAGCCTCTTTGTTGGGGGCTGCACATTTCAGCAGACACCCCCAGAGCTCTCCTTCCTTCCAGTTAAACACACAACAGCCAGAATTTGAAATGAGAGTCTAAAATCCAGCAGAAACAGAACAGTGTACTCCTAGCTAACCCATTCAGTGATGTCTGTGCTGAACAGGTACCCAGGATAAAATGACACATCCTTTGCTTTCATCCAAATCACACCATAACAGCTGATTTTGATGCCTTTTCTGTGGTTCCTCAGATCTAAAGGGGGTTTAGAGACCTGAGGTAATCACATGCTTGTCAACAAGCTTCAGGAGTACTTCTCCTAAAATCCAGCTCCACAATTTGAATGATTTCCTTCATGCTACTGCTGGAACTACCAAAGCATTAGTTACACCGTGTTACCCATGACAAGCAGAATGTGACGGTTCTGCTTTAGGTCTACATGAAGCCACTTCAAATTCACCAGCTCCACCTTTTCTTTTTTTCATTTTCCAGCTGACAGATGTGACCTCACTCCTGTCAGAGGTTGGGTTTGGTGTCCCACACTCAGATTTGCCACCACTGCTCAGTGAGGGTCAGTGAGTTAGTGCTCTGTGCCTGCTGCTCTACCTCTGCTCAGGTCTGCCCAAAAAGCAAAGAGCAGGTTTTCATTGTAGGCACAATGCTCACAGTCTTGTTTAGAATAAACTGTTTGCAGCCTGGTGATATGCTCTATGGATTTTTACTCGTGGCTATATGGTACTGAGCTAAGTTCTGGTTTTAATGCAGTTTTCAGCTTGTAAACTTCTGCAGGAGCATAGCATGTAAATTAAAATAGCCTCTTCGACCCAAAACTTTTCCCCACTCATTTTTTTCCTGTAAGGACTTTCTGAGCTCCTTATATACATAAATATAAAATTAAGCTTAAACCCCCTTGTAAAGCAGTTTAGCCAGGCTAAGGCTTATTTCATACCACCAACTGATTAGAGCTGGATTCATTCACTGTTTGTGTACTGCCCAGAGTTTATTAGGCACTTTATATATCATCCACTCCCTGGAGCAGCACTTTGACAAAGGAAGAGGTAGGTCTGGAATCAGGGTATGAATTCTGACAAGAGGGCACAGACTCAAGCTCTGCCAGGGGAGGGTTAGGTTAGATATTAGGAAGAGATTTTTAACAGAGAGAGTGCTCAGACATTGCAATGTGCTGCCCAGGGAGGTGGTGGATTCACCATCCCTGGAGGTTTTTATGGATGTGGCACTTAGTGTCATGGTCTAGTGATCACAGTAGGGTTGGACTGGATGATCTTGGAGATCTTTTCCAACCTGGTTGATTCTATGATTCTCCTTAGATTTTCCCAGTGTTTTGACTGCTCCACTTGCTCCTTACTTACACTGGTCTGATAGACAACAGCCTGGATATTTCCCCCCCTCAAAGCTGCTGTTTAGGCTTTACCATTACTCCTGGTGGTACTGCAAAACTGGTATATGTTCTCTGTGCTTAATTCCAGCTTCCATTTCCAATGTTTCCTTAGGAAACTAGTCAAGTACAACGAACCTTTAAAGCTGAGCAGAGCTAGAACCTGCTCTTGCTCACAGTATGGAGCACGTCAAGGTTGTTCAACACCTCCAGGCTTTCCTACAGCTCAGACTGTGCACAGACAACCAGTTCTGCACCAAAGAGAACACACATATCCTCCCCTGAGCTGGAGACCAATTCCAACCCCACGAAGCCAGGACGAAACCATCTGATGGCCATCTTTAAAGAATTACAGCCGAGGTAACTATTTCTATAATTCACCGACTTCAAAAGTATGTTTGACATTATTGTCGGGAAAATTATGTTAACCATGGATTACTGTTACAATCAAAGTATGTAGTGAGAAGTCAAGAGGCTTAGTAGTAAATTTTCAAAGCGGAGCGTGGGGATTTACCCGTTTGACTCCCATTAACGGCGATGGGAGTCGCGCGGCTAAATCCCAGTACACTGCTTTGAAAACTGACCCCGGCGTGGCCGTGGCCTTCGCTCTAAGGGCTTCCAGATGACCACGCAGGAATGGCAAAGAACTAGTTCAGCATGTGCCCTCGTTCATTATTGTTGTTTGTACACATCTGAAAGTGTTTTCCTTGCCAGACGCAGAGCTGCTCCCAGCGGTTAGTTCATACCGTACGGATTATTCCGGGCGAGCGCTCGGTAACCTGATGAAGCCAAGCACATGCCCAGGTGGATCTCTGCATCAACAGGCACGTTCCCAGCAGCCAAAGCACCTTACAGAGTTAATTTTTATCCATCTCGGCTCTATCATTTCACAAATACCAATTATGGCTGAAGAATGTCTCGTGATTTACTCCACTGCTCGCGCAGCTCTTTCATGAACTGACATCTGCCCTGATCCTATTTACCCCAATCAGTCCATGCTCAGGCAGAAATTCAATTTGCTTCCCTTTAACACTCAATCCTGGGTCCTGCAGGGAGCACAAAGTGCAGGTTACAGTTTTAGGGAAACAGAGTTTTCCCTTAAAAAAAATACCATGAACTCCAATTTCATTAGAAACATCTTTTCGGGAAGGGGATTCAGATTAGTCTTTAGCCTGTTTTGCCTCCAAGTGTAAGGAGCAAACCTGAAAATGCCTTTTCCGCTGTTTCTGACTCTTGCCAGAAAACCCCAAATATGTATAACAATTCTGGAAGAGAAGTGCACTCTTGGAATCTGTTTCACTGAGAATTTCATAACTGTAGTCATAAAAATACATATATAAATATAT
>NW_008667559.1:40714-52742 GCF_000695815.1 Acanthisitta chloris | reverse complement strand
TGGGAACCAAGCTGCCCCTGACCCAGCAGTGTGTCCTGGGGGTCCTTCCTTGGCTGTCCCTGACCCAGCAGTGTGTCCTGGGGGTCCTTCCCTGGCTGTCCCTGACCCAGCAGTGGTCCTGGGGATCCTGGTCGGTAACAAGGTGTCCCTGAGCCAGCAGTGGGTCCTGGGGGCTGAGAAAGTCCATAGAATTCTTGGGGGATATTAGGGAGAGCATTGCCAGCAGGTCAGGGAGGTGATCCTGTCTTTCCTCTCAGCCCTGGGGAGGCACATCTGGAGTGCTGTGTCCAGTTCTGGATCCTCAGGGCCAGAGGGACAAGGAGCTCCTGGAGCAGGTCCAGGGAAGGGGAACAAAGATGTTGAAAGGACTGGAGCATCTCTCTTAGGAGGACAGGCTGAAGGAGCTGGGGCTGCTCAGCCTAGAGAAGAGGTGACTGAGAGGGACCTTATGAATGCCTGTGAGTATCTTCAGGAAGGTGTCACAGGATGGATCAGGCTCTTTGTGGTGCTGAGCCATAGGACAAGAGGTAATGGGCAGAAACTGATGCACAGGAAGCTCCACCTGAATACAAGGAAGAACTTTTATTACTGTGCAGTGACCACACACGGGAACAGATTGCCCAGAGAAGGGTGTGGAGTCTCCCTCACTGGAGATATTCCAGATCCATCTGGATGCAATCCAAGAGACGTGCTCTGGGATGACCCTGCTTGAGCAGGGAGGTGGGACCAGCTGACCCAGTGTGGTCTCTTCCAGCCTGACCTGCTCTGGGCTGAAGGGTTGCACGTGTACCAGGCACTGCCAGGGCCTCACCTGGGGGAGGGTCAGTGACCTGGCCACAGGGTGGTGTGGGGTTCAGTGGGTGTAAGCAGGTTCAGGTTGCATTCACCTGGTCTAGGTCAATGCTGGTTGCCCCCCCTGGTTGTTTCAGGGGTGCCCTCAGCCTAGTGCTGTGCTGGCTCTTTGCTCCTCAGCTCATGGTGTACTCACAGCACCTAACAGTGCTTGGTAAAACTTGATTTTCAGCCTTCTCCAGTGACTATTGCAGGGGTTGGTCCATTGCAGTCTGTGTTGGATGTGCTGTTGGTTTGTGAGAAGAGAAGCTGGTGCTGTGGTGCTGTGGGTCACAGTGATCATGTCCCACCCCATGTGCCTGGGATCACAGAGTCATTGAAGCTGGAACAGTGTTAGGAAGAAATTCTTCTCTAAATGGAGTTCTTGCAGAGTGCATGGAATGGGAAACTCCATGGAGAGCAGGTGGATCAGACTATGTGGAGAGCAGTAGAGAGTACCTGGAGTCCTGCACACAGCTCTGCTGGCCCCAGAGCATCTGTGGCTGCTCCATCCCTGGGAGTGTTCCAGGCCAGGTTGGATGGGGTTGGAGCAGCCTGGGCTGGGGGGAGAACTCCTTGCCTTTGGTAGGGAGTGTAACAAGATGGTCTTTAAGGTCTCTTCAACCCAAACCATTCTGGGATTCTATGAAAAGACCAACTGGTAACTCTTCTCCCCAGGGCAGTGTTGTCCTGGAAGTGCTGGGTGGGTTAGGTGTGTCAGCAGTCAGCATTGCTGCAAAACCCATAATATCAAGTTAAAAAAAAGGTGGTGAATTTTCACACTGGCATGCCCAGAAGTTCCTTTGAGATAAAGTATTTTAGCCTTCACTTTGTTTCGTGGTTTCTCCTGTTCATTCAGTGGTTCAAGCAGTCGTGACATGGAGGAAGGGTGACTGTTTGGAGCTGGAAGATGAGCCAGCCAGCAGAAAGTTGAAACCACAGCCTGTGTCCTTATGTCATTAAATAAAGTAAAAATTAAAAAAGCCCCACTGTAACCATTCGCAGCTTCTAATCAAGAGCAGCTGTTGGGCCTTAAGTTTAGCATCAGTTACAGTGTAATTCAGAGGGGAAAAACGTCATGTTAGGGGTTGGGGAGCTGCATCTTGTGTTTCACCTGGTTGTGTGAAAGCTCCCACCTGCCTTGGTGAGGTGGAGATGCTGCTGCTGAGTCCTGTGCCAGGGTGGTGCCCACATCCATCTGCCCCAGGATGTCTCACTGCCCTGAAGGGCTGCTTTGTGTTAGGAGCTTGAAAATAAATACACCACATAAGTGTGTCTAATTGTTCTGATAAGGGGAAGTAGCTGCTGAGGCCTCTTTATCTCCTTTGTGCATTGGGAATATTTATTCAGGACTCCTGGAAAAACTGTAAGCTAAGATTTAATCTCAGCTTCTTTTTTCTTTTTTTAATAGAAATAACTGTAATTCTCATTATCAAGGCAAAACTTGGTTTGTAGACACATCTGTATTACTGCTGTCCCTGACTCTGCACCCACACGTGTGCTCTGTGAAAAATAGTATTTTTCCAGTGTACTAGAGCAAACTGTGCTGTGTCCTGAGCTTTGAAGAAATGGGCACATCTCTTGGATTTAAACAACTTCATCTCTGAAATACATTTGCAACACCTTCACTTGGGTTCTGCTCTACTTTTGTGAGGTCTTCAAACCATCTGCTGGGTGCCACCTTTGGGTTCTGTGGGACACTTAATTATTGACATCAGGAGGAGAAGAGGCAAAGAGCCTGATGAGTACAGTGGGATGTAAACCCATTCTGGGACACAGAGCCCATTTATGCAGTTAGTTGTGCCTGGTCTTGGAGGATTATGTTCTGTGCTCAGCCCCACAGCCTTGTTTGATGCTGCAGTCACCTTCATTTCAAAAAGCACTGATGTCCTGAGTGGTTCCTGCTCTTTGCACTCATTCAGGACCAGCAGCATTGACTCTAGGCTTTCAGCATGCACATGCTGCTCTGTGCTGAGGTTTTTGGCAGTTTGAGATGCCTTAATGAACATCCAGCCGTGTTCAGGCTGTGCAGAACACTGTAATGGTTTGGAGGAGCCTGCAAAAGGTCAGTAAGAGCTGCAGGGTCTGTTGCCAGCATGTGAATGTGGGTTTCTTTGACTCTTACAATTTGCAGTTCAAAACAGGTTGAAAAAAAGCTTTAGTTTTGGTACTAGATGTGAGCAAAGAGCCCAACAGAGAAGAATACAGCACAGTTGTAAAGTTGTACAGGACTGTTGAGTTAGAGGCTTGGATCCAGGGAGCGTTCGGGAAGCAGATCTGTGCCCAGAAGTCAAGGTGCTCCCTGAGTTGAGTTAGAGGCTTGGATCCAGGGAGTGTTCGGGAAGCAGGTCTGTGCCCAGAAGTCAGGGTGCTCCCTGGGGAGAGGGGAATTGGGGTAATTACCAGCCCCTGCACCAGGAGCATCTGGAGTTATAAAAGCTGTTTCTCTTTGTATGAGAGGGTATTAAGACCCCCTGAGTCAGGGTCCTCCCCAGAGAGGCCTGGAGACATGAGTTTGCAGCTGTAAATCAGGAGAAGGGGGAGCTGAACCAGTTCACAGGATGGTGTCTGGATAATTAGGTTAGTGGGCAAGAGGAGGGGGGAACACTGCTGTGTCCTTTCTTCTACTTTCCTTAAAAGTATCCCTTGCCTTCCCCCTTTTCCAGTTCCTCAGGCTGAATTATTTCTCATTTAGACTTGCCCCAGCCAGTCATTTTTTTTTCTTCCAGCATTGCCCTCCCTTCATGTTCCCATATATTCCAGAGCTCAGGGACTTTGGGGCAGTGGTGCCAGCTTTTAAATAGAAGATGGAAGCCAAGGCACTATGGTATGTAGTTACTTGTCTGCTTTATTTTTTGAAGCCAAGGCGCCACGTTATTTTTACAGTCCCCGCTGTCACTTCTGTTTGCATTTTTCAGAGCAGATTCTCACTTTTTCCGTTTGCAGCTCTGTTTCTTCACCTTTTTCATACTCTTCTACACATGCCTTCGCATTCCCTTCCCAACCAGTCCTGCTGGAGCCACCTCTCATTTTCCCCTCCACTTTCGCTCTCTGGCCGGATCTGCTCGATTTCAGCTGTCGTGATCCCAGGGTTTTGTTCCTGGGACAAAGAGGCAGCGTCCTCAGCACGCTGGTGGCTGTGTCCTGCTGGGGTGACCCTGTCTCCACTGAGAGCAGCTGTGCTTCTGTCAACAGCCTGTGAGCCAGGAGCAGTCTGGGCTGGTTTTCCTGGTGTGGATGACTGTGCAGTGGGTGCTCGGATGTGTTTGACTGGTGATGCTGGTCCTAGCTGCCCAGACCTCAGCTCTGAATCCAGGACTGTCTGGTAGGCAGGAAAGACCATTTCTACCTCACCTCTCCCTGCCTGGGAGGAGGAGGTGGTGTGCCTGCTTTGCATGGAGAAAGATGGAATTGCTGGTTGTCTCCTTTGAAAGCTTGTTGGCTCCTAGACAGGCCCAGAAGCCTGTGTCACTGTGGTATCTTGTATGTATAAAATAAAGAAAAACTCAGTAAGGTTGTTGGTTGCTAGAGGAATGGGTTGCCCATCTCCTTTGCCTCGCCCTCTCCTGCCTGCTCAGCCCTTTATTTGGCCCTGAGGAGAGCGATGCTGTACATTCTTTGGCGGCAGAGCGTGGTTTGGGGTCTGACTGCCATTTGAAGGCATTCGCAAGGAAACCTAGGCGAGGTGCCAGTTCTTGTGCTCAGCCCTGGCAAAGCAGCTTGTGTTTTTTTTTTTTTTTCCCAGAAGGGAAAGCTATAAAACATCCCTTAATCCAAGCAGGTAGTTTATTCCAGTGGGATGCAGCTGTTTCATTCAGCGATGCGCTCGGTGTGCCGCTCATCCCGTTAAACCTTTACGAGGCTGCGGTTCGCTGCTCCCTTAGGGATCTGCTGTGCTGAGGGAGGAGGATGTGTGTTGAAAAACTGGAGAGATGGTCCTGAAGGCGTTGGGAGAGTGTTTCCAGCACTGGGGCTGGCATTGTGAGCTGGGATGGGGAAGGGCCGGTCCTGCTCATCAGTGGTATTTGCGGAGCCCTGGGGGAGACTCTATTTTAGTTGGTCTCGCAAGGCTTGATTTACATTTTGCAGGTTTCAACACGAGCAGTGCACAGATCAGGGCTTTAATGGGCAGCAGTTGTTCAGTGAAGTTATATAAAGGCTCTTTAAAGCTCTTTATCGCTTCCTGCATACCCTTTAAATTCCCGAGTTTGCTCCTCTGGCCTGGGATGCTGATGCCACTCTGTGACTCCTTTGGGCAATACTCTACACTTATTTTTCGGGGGGTGGTGGAAGTGTGTGGTACTTTGCTGCCAAACCAGCTGCTCTTTGTGGTGCTTGAAGGATTAATCGCTGTTTTTCACACACGCAGATAGTTCCCTTTGTAGGTTTAAATCTTGGAAACTGTTGTTTGCAGCTCAGGATTGTTAGCGTGCCGGAAAACTTCCCTCGTAGCCCGAGGCTTTGGGAGGCTCTTCTGGTCTCTCTGAGTCTGCGAGTGAAAATCCCAGGCTGCTGCTTCCCACGGAAATGAAAAACTCCACTGCTCTGCAGACAGCACGTGGAGAAAAGAATTTCCAGTGCAGATGGATGGGAAAATCAGATCTTCAGTTCACCATCGTGCTTACAAACAGGGCCGGGAGCATTGTCCTTAACTGTACAACCTTGGTCAGGCTGAGACCTCCTGCCTGTGCCCTGCAGCCCTAATTCATCATTCCCTGCCTCGGGTGAGGCTGTGCTGAGTGATTTCCTGCAGGATCACTGTCTGGCTCTGTCTTCTGCCCGTGGGTTAGGCAGGATGCATGTTCAGCTGAGCAAGTTGCATCCAACATCACTGTCTCTGGTCTGTAATAACCTCTGGAAGCTCAGCCTGGTGCTGCTGCCCCCCATGTAAGCTCCTGCCTGTGGAGAACCATTTCAGCCTGATTTTACATGTCTCCTAACCATGAGGTCTTGCTTATTGGTGGCTACCAAAGTAAAGAGTTTGATAGTTTCCCAGTGAATTGGAGAAATCTTGCTGGGTTTGTTGTCCCACCACACAAAAAAGAATATATTGTTTCCTCCCCCACAGGTACAGAGCAGCTCTGTGTGGCTCAAGTTAAGCTTTACAGGCTTTAAGTGAGGGATGAGTGTGGCTGCTTGTATCGAGGACCTGTGCCATCCTTAGCTGTGCTGAAAACTCTTTGTAATATTAATCTCTTAACCCTAAGCCATTTCCAGAGGATGCACTTGGGATTGCTCTTGTTGCCCATAGTATTCCTAGAGTAATGTCAGGTTTTTAGCAGTGTGCTGGGGATGTTGGCTGTCACATCAGCATTGATGAGAGCTTCAGGACAGCTGCTAACAAAGCAACTGTGCTGTGAGATTAGAGAGCTGCTGCTACTAGACATGTGCAGTTGTCAAACAGGGCCAGGAATATTGAGATGAGGAGCTGACTTTCGTACCCTGCCAGATTGCAGGTGCAAGCTGCTCTTAGCCTTGCTGGGGTTTTAGGTACTTTTGAGGTAAACTTAATGATTTCTCAGAATTCTTCTCATGTAGAAGCTTGGGAAATGGTGAAAACTCATCAATTGTAAAATGATCTGAAATGACAAGGTAATTTTATTTAAATGTAAGCTTGGGAAATGGTGAAAACTCATCAACTGTAAAAGGATCTGAAATGGCAAGGTAATTTTATTTAAATTTAAAAAACCCCTCAGTCTTTAATCTTTTCTTACCAGTCCTGTCCTATTTGAGAGCTCTTTAAAAAAAAAAAAAAAAGCCAAACCAACCCCCTTATATATTATTCAGTGAACCAGTCCTGTCCTATTTGAGAGCTCTTAAAAAAAAAAAAAAGCCAAACCAACCACCTTATATATTATTCAGTGTTCTTGAGCATTTTGTTTTGAAACTGGGTGGCAAAGCACTTTTTGTTTCCATGCTTCTACTTGTTTTAGATATTCCAGTGTGATAGTCATCAAAGAGCTGTTTCCCGTGGTAATCATGCCTGCAGTTCTGACACAACACAGCTGTGCTCAGCAATGGAGAATTTCAAAATTTCCTCTTTTAGAAAGAGTATCCAAAAACTATTACTGGTGTGGTTTTTTTTCCCCCTTTGCTAGGTAAGCTAGTACCATCTTGTACATGGGAGGTGATGCTTCCAGGGAGCTTGAGGGCTTATTTGTACAGTTGGTTTGGGGGTTTGGTGTTTTTGTGGGGGAAGGGGAAGAGTTTTAAGGTATTTGTGGAGGTGATCTGTTGAGATCTTGCAAAGACTCAGGGTTTGTGGGTTCTCAGCTTTCTCTGATGTTCTTGTCTCCGTTGCAGGCTTGGAAGAGAACTGTTTATCTGACTTGGCTTTGGAGTGGGTCCTGTCAGGAGACAGTGTAGTTCTCTGATTCATCCTCAGGGCCTTGAGATGCTCCTGTGGGAAGATGAGGGTGCAGAATTGTTAAATGGCATCAGGAGTGGCACTTGGTCCCTACCCATGGCCTGAAGTGGAAGGAGGAAGACTTGGTTCTTTCAATGCACTTAGCCCTTTTTAATGGAAAAAACCCATCCCAACCCCCCTAAAAACTTACCAAACATCAAAGTCTGCCTGACAGTGGGGGTTGTTCAGCACGTGTGTTTGGCTGCCTGCACTTGGTAGCTCTCGACTTGCCAGTAGGTTGCCCAAAATGCTCATTCCTTTGGGTGCTCCAGTGCAGAGGGAGCAGTGCAGAGTTTGGGATTGGCACCAGCCTAGTTCTAAGCACTCTGCTTTTACCTTGCAGGTTTTTTGTTATGGTCTGCTTTATAGCTCAGCCTGCTTGGCGTCACCAAAGACCTTGTTCCCACCTGAGTGAGCAGCTGCTTGTGCAGCGTGTTGCACTTGGGTGGGTTTGGATTTACTTTGGTGGGGGGAAAGTATCAGGGAAGCTGAACAGGTTGTTTTGTGCCTTTAAAACAATATATTCTTTCCCTTCTCTGTATATTTTGTTTCAGGAAGGTGAATCTTTCTGATCTTTGAATTAAATGATAATGTGTCTTGGAGTCTTCAAGCAAATGGCCTGAAGCTGTGACAGGGGAGGAATAGGTTGGATATTGGGCAGAGGTTCTTCCCCAGAGGTGTTTGGGCACTGAACAGCTCCCCAGGGCAGTGGGCACAGCCTCTGACAGAGCTCCAGAGGTGTTTGGCCAATGCTCTCAGCACAGGGTGTGATCCTTGGGCCTGTCCTGTGCAGGTCCAAGAGTTGGACTCAGTGCTCCTTGTGGGTCCCTTCCAGCTCAGGATTTTCTGTGCTTCTGTGAACCTCTTCAAGAGGGATAAAGGGGCTCTTTTCTTGGTACTTAGGCTGTGCTTACATCATTGTGGATTATCAACTATGTGCTTTGAGAGGCTCAGATTTCATTGGGAGTGTCTCTTACTGAGATTAGTGGAATGAACCCTTCTGGAAAAGGTACCATCAGATGCTTCTTGCTATCACAGTGTTAAGTGGGACTGCTTGAGTGAGCAAAAAGAAAATGACCATGTCCTAGGAGTTTGGTTTGATTGTGATGATTATTTATAGTCCTTTCATACGCAGCCCTTTGCATGCTCCATCCGGTGGGATTTTGCAGTGGGATTTTATTCCCGGCAGCTCTCAGGTCCCTGGGGAGCTGTGGCCAGGCTGCCCTGCTCTGCTGCCCTGGCCTCCCAGCTTCTGGAAAAAATGTGGTTTATTGGGTGGATCTAGTGTGGCTCCCTCTGCCCTGCTCCTGGCTGTGGCTGTCCTAGCCAGGGCTTGGCCCAGCAACCTACTTCTATTTTGCTACAGCAGCCAGTGCTTCCCTTCCAGCTGCTGCTTCCTCTGGATGCCTTTGTGGGTCTCCTGCGTGCTGCTGTCCTGGCTGGAGTAACATAGGGCAAAGCATTTCTCAACGCTGAATCAGCTTGATGAACGTGTTAAGAAGCTGTTGCTTAAGTCCTCAGTTGCTCTAAGCCTGCAGTTTGAGTTACTTGGGTTTGATGGCCTCTCTCTCACCTTCCTCTCCTTCCTGAAGCTTCTTGTAGCCTGTCTGAACTTCTCCTCCCTCCTGCTCCCATCTCCCTGGTCCTGAGATTTTTTGGGCTGTGCAGTTTGGGGAGGTCCCTCCACCTTCCTGGGATGGGGTTGCTTTGCTAACATCTCCCCACACTTCTGGTCCCAGCAGTCACCTCAGCCTGCCTGGGTAGCATTGCTGCTGTCCTTGTGCACTGGCTGCTTTAGCTTTGTCTTCAGGCAAGATGTTGGTGGCTTCACTTGGAGAAGTACAGTGTGAGAAGTACAGTGCAAGTTCAAGATAATTTAGTCCTCAATATTACTCTGTAGTTTCTCCTCTTGCAGCATTAGGGCTTGGGGTGGGGGGAACCCCTCATCAAAGGACAGTTACAAGATTTTCTGAGTTGAAGCCGTTTTGTTGTCACGAAAATGAATGTTTGTCACTTCTGATTCCCAGCAGGGTTATGGAGAAGATATTAAAAGCTTGGAGTAAAGAGATTTGGAGCTGCAGGGGCCAGTGGAATGGGAAGTCTAAATTCAGTGAGGTCCCACCATCATCGTTCAGTGTCTGTTTAACAAAATCTGGTTTTCTCCTTTCCCTCCCAGCCTGCTCCCTCCTTGTCCCCACTCTTCAGGGATTGCTGGCAGAGCTGGGAGGGTTGCTCAGCACTGGGATGTCTTTTGATTCCCCTCCATCCCTGCTCTGCAGGCATGAGTTAACTGATTGAATTACCAGCATTACACGAGTCACCGCTCTTGTGCTTTCTAAGCAGAGTGACTCTGCATACATCCGTGTGTGTGTGCTGCCCCTTTCTCACACCCTCCCTCCTGCGGGCAGGGAGGCAAGCAGGGTCATCCCTGGTGCCTCCACCAACAGGGCAGCTAACCCTGAGTTCCTCATGGGACAAAGCATGGCTTGTTTTTGAAGGAATGGTACAGAGATGAGCTTTTCCGAAAGCTTCGTAGCACTTTTAGGACATAAGGGTCTTTTTTACTGTTAGCCATTTATGGTGCATTTTGTCTGCCACAGATTTCTTTGTGGTACTGTTTTGATGTATTTCCATTCCTTGTAAATGTAGGAGCTGTGTTAGGAGAAGACCTTAAGTTTCTTGGAAGGTGCTGGAAAGGCTGTAAAGTCTGAGCTTGGGGTGCTCCTTGCACATCAGGTTGGTTTTTTCTGCATTCAAGAACATTCATTCCAGGGGATAGATTGCCCAGGGAGGCTGTGGCTGCCCCAACCCTGGCAGTGTTCACAGCCAGGTTGGATGAGACTTGAGCAACCTGCTCTGGTGGGAGGTGTCCCTGCCCAGGGCAGGGGTTGGGGCTGGATCATCTCTAAGCTCCATTCCAACCCCTTGACATTCTATGAAACTATTCCCTGGCAGACTGCCATCAGTCTTTGAGTACAGAGCACACAATTTCATGAAAAATTATCCAAGAGACACTCTTGAAAGATCCATAATCTGGTATCCAGTGATGCATTTACAACTCTCTAGGAAAGCACATTTGTCTGTGGCTCATGGGTAGTCCTGGGGAAGAACATCAGAAGATTCCCCAAAATTAGCTTTGTTGCCTTTCCCTGCTTTGATTCTCTGCAAGTTCAAGCGGAAACATGGCAGTAACATGTTTTTTTAATGACAAGTCATGTTTTACTCCTAATTCATTGCCCCAAAATGGTGTCCCAAGATCTCTTGGAGCAGCTGTGGTGCAGCTGTGAGTATTGCAGTCAGCAGCAGAGACAGAGAGCTTTGGGTACTTGTCAAACTCTTGTGTCAGTGAAGGCGCTGGGCTGGTTTTCTGGTGCACTTGAAGCAGCTGGCTCTGGTCTTGTTGTACTTAACCAAATTAATGGTTTTTTCACCAGGGATTTGGGTGTGCAGTGCTGTGGTCTGGGCTGCAGGCACTGAGCTCTGCCTGGACAGTGTCACTCGCTATCACATGGAAGAGGTTAAAAATGTTCCTAGGAATCTCAAGTGTTCCTGTTGCGAAACCCTGTACTGAACGTGTCTCCTCGTTAATTTGTCTGTGAATTTATCCCTTTTTCATGTCATCCATTCAGTCTGTTTTGCAACTCCAGGGCTGTGGCATGTTCCTTTGTGAGCTGCGCGGTAGAACATTAACATGCTGCTCTGGTGGGTGGGAGGGATGCTGTCTCCCAGCTTTTCTGTCCTACAAATCCTGATTTTCTTTACTGCTATCACCCATAAAAAGTCGACATTAACTTGAAAGCAGTGGGAGGGAACGGGACGTGTTTTGAAAGGGTGATCCCATCGGTGGGAGTGGTATTGAGTGCTTACACAGGGCACAGAGAGGGGCTGTGGGAAGAGAGGTGGTTCAGCCAAAGGGATCGAGTTTGGAATTGTTAATCTGCGTCGTTAGCGCTGTGTGGCAGAAAGTTTGAACTGTGCCTGGCCAAGTCGCACGAGGCTTTGAAATTCACAGCAGTGCTGGCAGCCCCGCTGGCTTTTGTCCTTCCTGCAAACACACACTGCTTGGGGGGGACATCAGCATCCCCACTGCTTCCTCCACCCCACCGCACAGAGCTGCTCCTGCTTTGGGGAAACCACAAGAGACCTGCTGGAAGGAACCTCAAGAAATAGCAGCTTTTGCATTTCTCCTGCTGACATTTTAAGGCCGACTTTCAGCAGAGAGGTAACTCTGCAGGAGAGGTAATGGATTGCGGAAGGTTTTGGTTGGAAAATGGGCATGGAGCCCTTGAGAGGGGTTTTATGTGTAGCAGCTCCTCATCGAGTTTCCATCATGCTTGGCTACCCTTGGGAAAGAAGTGGGAGTTGCTTCAATGGTGCTACAAGGTGTCTTATCAGGTCTAAAATAAGGACAGCCTCACTGTGCTTTGAAAGTAAAAGAAATAAAACAAAACCCATGGTTGCTTTCTGCCTGTCCTGCTTGCTGAGGTGGATGCTAAAGCCACAGCTGTTCTTGAAGAGGAGAAAGAGCCTCCAGGACAAGTGATGATGGTGGTGTATAGTGCAGAGTGGTATATCGTACTCCTTCTGTCATAGAGTTAATGATTAATTAATTAAGTCCTAGTAGCAGAGGCTTGCTTTAGAATGTAAACAAGCACCCAAAGTCATAAGAGTGTAACTCCTAGGTCTGTGTCCTTTTTGCATCCTTGAGAAAGGCATGTTTAAAGATTTTGAAGGGAAGGATTCTTACCCTGTTGGAAAGGAGGACTGGTCAGTCTGAAGCAGTAATTAAAA
>NW_008667559.1:23661-40698 GCF_000695815.1 Acanthisitta chloris | reverse complement strand
TAATTGGGAAGGCATTCCGGGAGCATCCTCATCTACTATGCCTAAAGGACACACACCACTGTGTCTTTGTTGTATGATGCTAAGGTAAAACGACCAAATCATCATTAAACTTCTTCATTTTGATACTTAAAGGGTAGACTTTTTAGCAGGGCCTGTAGCAGTAGGACAAGGGGGATGGTTTTAAAGTCAAGAAGGGTAAATTCAGGCTAGATATAAAGAAGAAATGTTTTTACAACGAGGGTGCACAGGTTGCCCAGAGAAGCTGTGGTTGCCCCATCCCTGTCAGTGTTCAAGGCTAGGTTGGATGGGGCTTGGAGCAATCTGGGCTGGTTGAGGCTTTTCTGCTCACTACAGGGGGATTGGACTGGGTGACCCTGAAAGGTCCATTCCAACCCCAACTGTAACTCTCCAGAATGAAGTATAAGCCATAAGGATGAACTGTAGGGAGCTTGGGCTCTCTGTCAGGAGCTGCTCCACTGCTCGCCCTGTATCTCTGTACTGTTTTTATCTGGTTTTATCTGTACAGTTTTTATCTCACACATCTCCTGCTTTTCCTCTTCCCTCAGCCCCAAGGCTTTCATGCTGACAGTCAGGCTTTGTGTTCAGTTGCTGTGACAACAGATTACGAGGCAGGAGCATTCCGTGTGCTGTGTCCTTGCAGAATAGCTGTCCCGCGGCTCAGTGGGGTGCTGAAAATTGGGGAGGCAAAGGAATGAAGGTTGGGCTTCATGGGCTCTCCAGGTACACTGCTGCTCTCAGCCCTGCCCACCTCCCTGCGGCTGGAGCCCTTCGCTGGCTGTAGCAGCCTGCTTGATTAAGTCCCAGTGGTTAATTTGATGGCAGGATAACCTTTTGGTGGCCTTGGTGACACTGGGGTGTGCCTGGGGCTGTGTCAGTGCTGCCTGGTGGGAAGGAGACACCAGGGATAGAATCATAGAATCATAGAATGGACCAGGTTGGATGCACAGCCCAAGGATGGAGGACGGACTTCGACCAGTTGCAGCCGATTTTGAAAACATTCTGAAACCCTTTTTTGAGAAGGATCCTTGTGGTAAAACAAATTCATTGAGGATTTGGGATTATGGGAAGCTACTGTGAGCTTTGAGAGCTCGGAGTTCTGTGAAAGGAAGGAAAGAAGCAATTTGAAATCACCACTTTTGTGCCTTGCACATGGATACAGCTCATTAGTTGAAGCAAGAAACCGGAGAAAAAGGTTGAGAGGGAGAGATCAGAGAGCATTTCTGGGGGAGAGTTTTCATAGAGAAGACATTCATGCCTGTGTTTAAGTGAAAAAACTGAGTTCTTGTAGAGCTTCACTTTATGCAAAACCTCTTTGTTTGGAGCTTCAGCTGTCCTAGCTTGTTTTAGCTGCCTATGCGTAAGCAGCAATAATGAGATTTGTTTGTTTGAATTAATAACCCACTAAAGAAGTGAGCAAAGTGATATTTATGCAGCTGCTTGACTATCCTGGAAGCAGATTCAAAGGCAATAGATGTATCTGGAGTGGAAAAATCACTTGATAACCACTCCACTTGTATTTTAAAAGCTTTTCATCACTCAGAATTATTAAGAAAAATAATCAATATGAAACTAAATTTTCCTAAATGATGATGGAGGTCAAGATGGTTCATCCCAATGCAATTTAAATGGATAAGCTTATTAATCTGAGAATTCATAACAGTTCATCCCAATGCAATTTAAATGGATAGGCTTATTAACCTGAGAATTCATAACCCCAGAATTACTTGCTTTTCTGTCGATGAGCTCAGAATTCCTGAGGTGATGGATGAGACAGAGCCCATGAAGGTCCCCAGTACTCTGCATATCTCAGGGGTAAACAGGAGAGAGGGAGGCTGGAGGGGTTGGGGTGAATTACTAGAACAGCTCTTGCTGTTGCATCAGCAGTTCTTTTTATCTCTCAGGAAGCTTTTTAACAAAAGTTGGCACCCACATCTCCTAGGAGGAGGTAGGTATTCCTGCAAGTCATCTGCCACCTGTACAGAGCTGTCGAGCTGCTCTGCCAGGAAACAGTCAATGGTGAGAAATCTTTGAGGTTAGAGACATTAAAATGATTATGCCTTCCGATTTGGGGACACAAAAATGTGCTCTTTGATCCTGCACATTCATTAGCCCTAAAGAGAGGGGGTTTTTATGCAACTTTCACCTAGTTGCTTAATCTGCTGGTGCCTGGAGGAATGGAAAACGTGTTTAGCATACCTGAGGGCTTTTCTTCCAGAGGTTTCCCTTTAGTACGTGTCCTGCCCACACAGAGATTAAGTTGAGCAAGAAAACCCCTGGAGCAATGCATTTTTGCATGGGTATGTAGCAGTTCCTGCCCAGGCGACTCTTGCTGGAAGGATCCAGCCCATCTGGCCTGGGAAGAGGTGCAGGGATCACCCATGGGGTGTTGGGGTTGGGAGGGTTTTTGTGCAGAGTGTGTCCTGAGGTCATTCCTGGTGTATTCCTGTGAATGCCTGAAAGTAGAGCATGGGGACAGATCAGGGAAAAAGCTCCTTTGTAAGGGCAAGCACAGAGTGCAACTTCATCCTTCCCCCTCCCTCCTCTTTGGGGGAAAGGTGGTGAATAGTCAAGCTCCTTCCTCCCCAGATAATGCTTGAAAACTCTCCAAAGTGGCTTTGGTTCTGGAAGCAGCATGAGGTTACATAAGCCACAGAGTCCTGCTGGGGCTTTTGGAGTGCTCAGCCCTTCCTACCTGCTGGGAGAGACTGGACAGCCTCCGGGGCCCTTTATTTTTGATGCTGAGTGCAGAGTTTCCTTCCAAGCAGCAAGTTAGTGACTGTTTTGGAGCAGGGTGTCTTCAGTCTGAGCACAAGCTGAGTCCTGCCAGCGAGGCAAGCAAAGGCTTGTTGGCTAAAGATAGCAGCACACGTGTACATGGGGCAGGAGGGGTTTAGGGCACTCTGAGTGCTCAGATTTACAGCCTCATCCCAGGCATCCCAAGGAAAATTAAAGGGATGAGGTGCATCTAATGAATAATGAGCTATTTAAGGTCAGCTTTATAGCACCTATTCTCCATGGCAGACATGGCACTTACTCCCTCACATGAGCATACCAAGCCTCAACCTTTGCATCAGATTCAACTCCATCATGTGCTGTTGTGCCCTCAGGTGATCTCTGCTTTGTTTTTGGCATCTCTCCTGCCTCTGAGGCTGGTACACCTTGGTAGTTCAGTAATCTCTGCAATGCATTTGGGCTACCTGAGGTTATGGCTTGCACTCAGTGTTAGTCAGGCTGGCCCTGGAAAAATTGTGTTCAACTCTTCTAAGTTATGCTTCCTTTAGATTTATTAAATAGTTGTCCTTTGCATGCATGGAAACTGTTAAAAATAGAAGTGCTCAAGGCAGGGCTATTGTGTTGGTGTTGACAGGTTGGCTGGAAGCTGAGGCATGTCTTGTATTTAAAGGAGCACCAGGTTTTGGATGGAGTTGTGCTTGCTCTTGTCCTCTTGACCCTGTACTAAGGAGCTGCTTTTCTGAGCTAAGAGTCTGTCTCTTTGGATAGACTGGGTTTTTAGTTTTCTGCCATTCATTAGGTCATGTGTGCTTGGGGTTTCTGAAGAACTGGGTCTTTTTGCCTTGTGCCACTGCTGTGAGTAAAGTACAAGTGATGATACAGAGGAAAGAATAACACTGTACCTGCTCTGTACCATGCAGCAAATAAGTGAGTTTCTGCAACTTCCCTTTCCCCAGTAGCTGTAACCATTATAAATCCCCAAATAATTTGTTTTCAGGACCCCTAACTTTTCAGATGAGGAGGTAAAGGCAGGCAGGACTTCTGTTTGCTGGGATTCTTTAACTGTGAAGCTGTGTCCCCAAATATAAACCTAAACTGTGCGTATCTCTGGCCATGGTGGCTGCAGAGACAAGATTCCAGATGTAAATAGTGCATGGAATGATGGAGAGCAGTTTCCTGAGCCTCCCATCTCAGGCTGACTTCCTTATAGCAGCAGTCAGCTGTTGGTGTCTGGGTTTTGTCATCCTGGAAATCTAACAGTGACCACACAGGTTTTATTGTGCTGTTGCTGATGGTGTGAGCAGATACTCCCAGTCTTATCTCAGGCCTGCAGGGCACTTGCCAGGTATTATTCTGGGTCCATGTGTCTCCTGTGCAGCTCTGAAAGTCATCCCTAACTTTGGTGGAATTGCAGTTCTGCAGGAACGTGGGACATAGGGAATATGAGGGAAAGGTATTAAGCTGTGGGGTTGCTTTTTTTAATGCCTTTTTTTAGCTTTCCTAAAATGGGAGGAATATCACACAGATACTTTTTTTTTTGCCTCCTCACATGATGAGGATTCCCCCTGATTTAGTAGGATCATCTAATCTTCCAAGTCCCAGCTCAGCAGGGGAATGTGTATTTTGATAAGGAGCAATTACTGGTGCTTCTTCACCCAGACTGGGATCATGTATCTTCAGGAAGATGCTCCTCTCCATGCAGCTTTGTGACTTGTGCAACTGATGGTCTTAGTAATACAAAGAGGCCTTGAAATGGTATATATATATATAAAAACCTTAATAAAAATGACTGGGACAAGTGATATGAAGTATTGGTTGTGGCTTTATTCCAAGTGTGCACAGGTTTGTTGCTTTCCTGGCCGTGGTAGGTACACAGCAGTGTGGGGCTGGAGCTGGTGGAGAGCTTTCCTCCCTGACTGTGCCTGGCCAAAATGTGTTCAGAGCAAGTGGTTATGTATACTTCCCATCTTCAGAAATTATTGTGAAATGATTTTAACATATTCAGAGGTTTTTAGCTAAAGAACAGCAAGTAGCTTTCAGCTTCCTTCAAAAAAAAAAAAAGAGACTATAGTTGGATTTGGTAAGCAAATCTTGTTCTGCTCTGAGGCTTCTTTGGAGTTCAAATGAGTAGTGTGCTTCTATAAGTTTTTATTTTTTTAAGTTTCTATTTATCGTTGTGTTTGTAAGTTATAAAATATTCCCTGTCATAGGTCACAGTATTTCTGTGCTAAATTTGGGAATCTAGCTGGCAGCTTGCTTTTTCCCTGGGAACTTTCTTGTCAGGACAGAAAGCTTTAGCTCCTTAGCTGTTGGGGGGTAGAAGTTCTTGGTTGAATTTTTTTTTTTTTTTTGCTTCCACTGCATTTGTATACATTCACTTTCCCTCTGTCCTGAAAGAAATGAGACTCAAAGTGGTTGAGCTGTTGTATCTACTTCATTTTCAGCGTTGCCTTCCTTCTCATGTGTGAGGCTTCCTTTGCTCTTGTGGTTGCTCGTGGTGTTTTGCCAACCCTCTGTATTCCAGAGCTGCTTCCTGCTTGTGGCTTTGTACCAGCTTGGGAATCTCCACATAATTGTTCTTTGCTTTTGGTGTGTGAGAGAAGTGCAACTGTGTGGGGTGGGAAAGTGTAGAAAGTGATGAAAATCTGTGAAAGAGATCCAGGGGTTTTCCATGTTGCTTTCCAGCATTTTGCATACAGTTAGTTTGCATTTAGAAAGACAGACCCAGAGTTCAGTGGTCTTCACCATCCCTGGAGGTTTTCAAGCTGAGACTGGATGTGGCACTTAGTGCCATGGGCTAGTGACCACGGGAGGGTTGGACTGGATGATCTTGGAGATCTCTTCCAACCTGGTGGATTCTATGATTCTATGATTCATCTGGCTGCTGGTGCCTGGACTTCAACAGCTATGGCAAGTGGTGTGGCTTCTCCTGCAGAAGCACAAGGAAAGGCCAAGCTGCTCTTCATCCCTTCCTCTTTTGTTTACTGGTGGAAGAAAGTTTGTTCCTCAGATTAATGCTGCTGGCTCGAGGGAATGCTCAGCACAAGGGGCTGTGTCCCTCACTGGGTCTGTAGATAAGTCCTTCAGGCAGAGGCAGTGCAGGACACCCAGTGGTTGGGTTGCTGCTTCCAGCTGGGGTGTGTTGGAGGTGGCTCGTGGTCCAGACACAAGTGACCTGGGATGCTCAAGCATGAGATCTTTTCAAGGGTACTTAGATGAAGAGTAGAACTGGAGTAGTACTGGACCAGCCTGAAAACTCAAGGCAAGTCCATGCTACAAGTGGATGGTGAGTGGAAAACTTCTGGCATGATGTTGGAAGCTCAAGTGTGTTGCAAGAAGTTCCTTTTATGCTTTGCCTGTTCATGGGATCACAGAATCAATCATGTTGGAAATGGTCCCTGAGACCATCAAGTCCAACCTGTGGCCTAACACCACCTTGTCAACTAGACCATGGCACTGCCGTGTCCAGTTTCTCCTTAAACACCTCCAGGGATGGTGACTCCACCACCTCTCTGGGCAGCACATTCCATCATCTAAAGCCCTGTTCCTGGCCTTTCTCAAGGTGTCATCTTTTGGTTGCTGCCAGCACTGTGGTGAGCACCTGAACAAAAAGCACCCAAAGCCCCAAACTAGATGCACTTTGTCTGTAGTGACAGAAGTGCTGTCCCTGGTAGCTGGAATATCCTTTCCAGGTTTATCACAACCCTCAGGGGCTTGTAGGGTAAGTAAGTGTTCAAGGGTCTACTCTCCAGCCCAGCTGCCTCCAACACACTGCTGGAAGCTAATATGTTTTTCCAGAGGATTTCTTAAGCACATTCTCTCCAAAAAGCACAGGGAAACAATTAGTGGTAAAACCCAGAAAAGGAACCTGGCTGATCCTATTGTTTCTGGGGTCTGCAGCTTTCCTGTTTACTTAGCCTGGCTTTCAAGTATTTGTCCTGCTTCTTATGAGTAAAGTGCAATCAAACCCAGCATTTAGTTCCTTCTCCTGTTTTCCCAGCTGTTTATAGCCCAAGTGCAGTGTAGTCCCATGAAATGAGGGTGTGCAGAGGTAGAAATTGCAAGGTGCTGATTGTTGCTGTGCTTTTATGATGAAGATTTGCTGCCTTTGAGGTGAATTAAAATGTTTTAAAAAGTGCATAATTATAAAACTCTAAAGTCCAATATATGTATGTATTTGGAATTTGAGCTACAGAATCATTTGGAGGTGGTGGTGGTAAAATTTTCCTGTTGGTCCTCATGTGGGTTTAGGTCTTAGCAGGACCTGGGACATGGGATGCCCTTAGGGCTCTCTAGTAACTCAACATCAGAATGTCCTTCACCCCTCTGATCCACTCTGTCTGTGTGGGTGAGGAGAAGGTCGTGATGTTTAGAGAGCTGGGAGTGGGGCAGCTCTGTTTTGGGAAAGAAAAGCCCAAATCCTTCAGTTGGGGGACTCCCTTGTGAAGCTGCTAGAGTGATGTGCTTGTGCCAGGCAGAGCTGCCTCAGGGAGCTTTTGATGGTCCTGCCTGCTGTGGTGTCACAGGCTGGGAGGGAAGGTTTCTTACTGCCTCTGAAGCTGTGTGTGCAGCTTCCTTTTAAGCACTGTTTGCTCTGAAACTGAAGTTTTTTCAGCTAGGGGCTCTCAGCTAGAGGCTTCCTTCCGAACCTGTGGAGCAGAGTACTCTCAGCTAAATGAAGTTTTGCCAAAATAAGCATTTTTACTTCAAGCAGTGTATCACCAGGAACGCTCCTGGCTTTAAAGGTTTAGGAAGAGAAGTTGGTCTGGACATTGTAGCCTGATAACATGTTTATGTATTTATCTTTTTAAAGCACAAGCCTGGATTGCAGGGCCAAGTTCTTGGTCTGAAGTGAACACATAGGGAAGATGTAAAACTTGTTCTGGAGTGAGAAATATTTTGTACCTTTACCCAACCTATTCACAGGGTTATGCCCCTGGAAGGAGCAAGGTGCTGATCTCCAGCTCTGATAACTCATTACAGTTTTGTTCCTGAAAAATGTCAGGGACATGTTGTTTCTGTCCCAAAAAAAGAACAGAAACAAACTTCAAAACCTTAGAGGTTGCTATGAAACAGAAGTGTCTTCCTCATGGCTCTGTTAATAAAGCCTTTAAATAAACTCAATGCTGAGTTCCCTTGACACTGCTGGTGGGGTATGGTCTCATGTATGGCTGGTGGGTACATCTCTGCTCTTGCAGCCAAACATTTGGGAGTTTGGAGAGACAGGAGCTGACCAGGAGCCAGCAGTGTGCTCAGGGGGCCAAGAAGGCCAAAGGCATCCTGGGCTGGAGCAGGAACAGTGTGGTCAGCAGGACCAGGAGGTGATTCTGCCCCTGCACTCGGTGCTGGTGAGGCCACACCTTGAATCCTGTGCTCAGCTCTGGGCCCTCAGCTCAGGAGGGACATTGAGGGGCTGGAGCAGGTCCAGAGAAGAGCAACTCGAGTGCACGTCCCATGAGGGACTGTCTTGTTTTATATTTCCTACAGAACTTTTTATGTTCTCTCCAGGAGCCAAACACCTACATTAAGAAATGACAAGTGTCCCTCTCTAGATGCTCCCCAAACCTTGGTTGCAGTCACTGTAGCAGTAAGTGAAAGCTGAGAAATGTCCTGTGCTCCTCCTCAAAGGGTTTTTAAAACTGAAGTCTGAAAGGCAATAGTGTTTGGGCCCTGAAACAAGGGACTGGAGCTTCTGACATGTGGCAGGGACTCACATGCAAGGTGAGTTTTGCACAACCAAGTGTTCAGAATATATGGAGTTGATTCCTCTCATGGCTGAGTGTGATGGGACAAGTTTGTTCTGCTCCAGGAGCTTGGAAAGACCCTGAACTGCCCTGAGGTGCCTAAAACCTCAATTCCAAGTCTTTCTTTAGTGCTTTGAAGTTTTAAAATGGTTGAAAGTAAAAAGAGGTGGGTAGGAAAAAGAAACCTCAAATCAAATTTCCCTTTCTGACAGTTTAGAAGCCATTTCCCTACCACATTTTCCCTGGACTGATTTCTACTGCTGTCACTAGAAAGCTGATCTCTGAATTTAGGTTTTTCTACTGGTTTGGAAAGTAAAAACTGTAGTAGAAACTGTAGTGGAAAGACACCTCAAGAAGATTAGGCTAGAGGGGTGTGTGGATTGTTGGCTAAGCAAGCTGATGTTCTGTGTGTCTCTGTGAAGGTGAGGGTGATGCAGAAGGCAGTTCTCCACTCTGCATCCCTGAGTCTGGTTCAAAGAGCTCATGTGAGCAGGAAGGGAGTGCTGGGGCAGCCAGGAGAAACAGATGGTGCTCATTTCTGAACTGACAGTGTTTTCTCCTCTGCCCCCACCCCCTGCAGACACATGAAATGATTTATCTGATTAATTCCAGAGACTTCTGTAAACAGAATGTGTAAATACATATAAACATCTGCTTCATCTGCTCTGGTTTGCATGTCTGGGAGCAGTGGTTTACAGAGCTTGCTCCCAGCCTGCAGGCAGAGGAGGAGAAGTGGGAGAAGGAGCTTGGACGTGGGTCACTGCTTATCTTTGCTGGAGTTCACCTCCCCTGCAGCAGCACCCTGAGCTGGTACAGCAGACCCGGGGCAGGGTCACCCCAGCTGATTCAGCTGGGCTGGGAGCCTTAAAGCCCATCTGCCTTTTTTGTGGAGCTTGGAACAAAATGAGCTGTTGCGTTGGAGTGGGAATGAACTTGGGTCATGGTTGCATCTGCCATCTTACATCCTTAGAAGGAATCACTGTGTGCTAGTCTCCCTTTCCTTGGTTTTACTGATCTTTTGCTTATAGCTGGTGTTGTTGAACTCATGAATCGTAGAACCATCAAGGTTGGAAGAGACCTTTAAGATCATCAAGTCCAACCATTAACCTGTCACTGCTGTAACTCCTAAACCCTAAACCATATCCTCCAGCGCTGTGTCCAAACACCTCTTAAACACTTCCAGAGATGGTGACTCCACCACCTCCCTGGGCAAACTATTCCAGTGCCTGAAGGGTTGATGCCATCAGTTAAGTGGGTTCTGCCACTCTGCACTGAAAGTGTTGGGAGAAGTCCCACCAGGCACAACGTTGGGTTGCTTTGACTATCTGGTTGGAGTTTTGATCTTGGTGTAGAGCAAGTGACACAAAAGCCACTTTCTGCTCTTCATTGCTGAGCTTCAGCTGATAAATTCTGCCAGATGCCAGTGTTGTCAAGGGAGGACACTCACTCTTTCTCCTGGTGAGTTTTAACAGTGTTTGGATGGAGTTATCCATCCTGGAACAGCAGCAGCATCACCTCAAAGTGTGGGCAAGGTGTTAGTGTAGGAGCTTAGCTGTGTTGTTGAGCTACTAAGTGCTTCAAGCTCTGAAGTTGTTGTTCCAGTGGTCTTAAGGTCTTTTAAAATGAGAGGAAAAAACGCCCTGTTGGTAATCCACCTCTGCAGCCAAGAGGGTATTTTGGTGATCAGCAGGTTTTCAGTGAGGGGGAGGGAAGGAGGCTCATGGTCCAGTTGGACTGGGAGTAGAATGTAGGGCAGATTGATGGAGAGATGCTCCTAAACTTACCTCTTTTCATGAAAGGAAAAAAATTAGAAGTTGTCTGAGGTGCATTTTGGGATGAAAAAAATTGATGAGAGCACTTGCTAGAGCATAAGGCAAACTTGGAAAGCTTTTACACTCCAGGATTTGCTTGTGGTGAGGAGGGAAAAACAAGTGCAGTTGTTTCTCATCAGAGGTTAGAAATAGGTTTCTCGAGAACCTCTGTTGGCATCTGTGGTTTTTAATCTCTAGAAAGTGAGCAGGTAATATTTTCAGATGACACAGCTACTGAAGGTGCTGCTAATGAAGCTGGTTAGGTGGTTTCTGAGGAACACAAAAGGCTGCAGCAAGATCAGGTTCTTCAGGAGCAGCTCAGCAGGTAAAATCACCCCATGGATGTGTTTGGTATGGCATTCTGGAAGGGAAATACTGGAGCTATTCACTTCTGTTGGTGAGATCTGAACCAGCTCTGGGAGAAACACTTCACCAGTGGAGATACACCCAATAAGAAGATGGCTAAGATGGGAGGATCCATGGATTTGGAGCCTCTCTGCATGGATGTCTGACACATGGGGGTGGAGAAGCTGGATTTGCTCTACGTGCTGTTCCGCAACTCGTGGCCCAGTGGGGCTGCTGTGCTGAGGAGGAGAGGCTTCCCACTGCAGCTGCAAGCTTTAAGGGGTAAACAGGAGGAAAAACAAAAGTATTAGTACAATTTGTGCTGGATTTGGCTGTCCAGACTGTGAGTGATCAAAAGGGAGCAGATGCTGTGTCTGAGTGGGTTTGGCAGTGCTCGTGGAGCACAGCCCTTCCCTAGGCTGTGCTCTCAGCTGGATGCAAGGCGTGGTTGTGCCTCTAAACCACACTGTAAACCTGAATTGGATTCATTTCTTCTTCTTAATGATGGTGAAGATGCTAAGAGCACTGGAGCATCTCCCTGTGAGGACAGGCTGAGGGAGTTGGGGCTGTTCAGCCTGGAGAAGAGAAGGTTGTGTGGAGACCTCAGAGCAACTTTTCAATATCAGAAGGGCCTACAAGGAGCCAGAGAGGGACTCTGTGTTAGGAACTGCAGTGATAGGGCAAGGAGTAATTGAAAGACGGAAATTTAGATTAGATCTTAGGCAGAGGTTTTCCCTGTTCTGGTGGTGAGACCCTGTCCCAGGTTGCCCAGGGAGGCTGTGGCTGCCCCAACCCTGGCAGGGTTCACAGCCAGGTTGGATGAGCCTTGAGCAACCTGCTCTGGTGGGAGGTGTCCCTGCCCAGGGCAGGGCTTGGGGCTGGGGGTTCCCTAAGCTTCATCCCAACCCCTTAACATTCTGTGAATCTCTGATTTCCCTTGGGAGAGGGAGAATGGTGCCTGTGTTGAGCAGTAGTGGTGGTTTATCTGAGCAGTTTTACACAGGTAACAAGGAAACCCTAACTCAGCATCCCAAAGCTGTACAGACACCAGTGTGAGATGGTCACCTCTTCTCCAGTCTGTCCTAGTGCCAGAGGACTTCAGGTGTACTTCCAGTATTGTTCTTCTTTCCCTTGAGTATTTGGGCAGTTACTGGGATAATGCTGATGCTGAAGAGGTTCTTAGTTATGCAGCTTGGGGGAGGAAAGAGCCTTGCAAACATATTGTAAAGGGTGAGCTGATGTCTTGCTTTGGAAAATATAAACTATGAGTTTAATTTTGAGCTCAGCTGAGGCATGAAGCATGTGCTGCTGAAGATGACACACATGTAGGATCACTAAACAAAGAGGGATTGCTTGAAAAATGTTTAAATTGTCTTTAGCTGGGAGATATTTCATTCCCTTATTTATACAAAGGAATAGATTTGACCAAAGATCAAACCACCTCTTTGCCTACACGTTCATTACAAAGCTTTTGCTATGTTATAGGTTTCTTTTAGGTAGGTTTGAAAGTACTTTTCTCCTCCTGAATGATGTTTTATTTGAGTACACCCTTAAGATCCATGATTAGTGGTGGCTATTAGGCTTGAGAGATTATGCAGGGAGCCCTTGGAGCACTTCATTGTTAGAGTCGGAAGTGGGAACTGGGTGAATTAGCTGCTTTTCAAGAGGTTTCAAAGCAGTGTGGGAAAAGGGAGAGCTGTGAGTTTCCTATGTGCTGGCACTGAGCATCCAGCCAGGCCTGGAGAACAAGCTCAAAGGTCTCCTAGCCAGGGCTTACTGTGATTTTATCTTTTTTTTGGTTCAGTGCTCATTTAAACACGATGTGGAGACTCCTGTACAAACAGACTTGGCACAGCTCCATGTTTGTTTGCTATAGAGATGCAAACATTTAGGGGAAATCTGCTTAGCACATATGTGAGTAAATCCACCATCCTCAGCTGTGAAAGGATCTGTGCCAGAGGGAGCTCAAAAGCTCAGTTTTTGGAGGGAAGGAGTTGAATCTTGAGAAGAATCGATTACAAAAAAAAGATTATTTTGGGGGTTGCAATGTAATATGTAAGTGCAACCACTGCAGTGTTTTTTTTTCCTTCTGCATCTTCATGCTTACAGATTTACCCACTGAAGTTCATCTTATTTCCAAAGCTGATTGGTATGTCCATAGGAAGGCTGGGAACAGCCTGGCTTTGTTTTCCCATGAGCTGGGGGAACAGAGATTACTCTTCAACCAGTGAGTCTGGGGGAGGATATGCTCATGTTGGGCAATGTGGTTTGAATTTGCAAGCTATTACTATCTGGTCACTTGGTTAATGAAGCAGTGAATAATTTGTGGACTTAATGTTCCTGGGAGATTGAAATGCTCTTAAAAAGCCAATCTGGCCAACTGCCCTGTCCTTGTATGACATAAATGAGAATAAAAGGTAACCAGAGCTGGTTAAGTGATCAGCTCAGTAATTACCTGAGCAGTATGTGATCAGCATAATGAGTATTTCTTTAGCAGTGACCTTTGTGTGGGTAAAAAGACTTTGTGGACAAATTTTTAGAACCAAATTTTGATGTTTCCTGGTCGTGGTTTTTTTTCTTGGTGTCTTTTTCCTCTCTTCTCACATTTCCTTACCTTCAGCACTTAGGGGTCTAGATAAAAGATGACTGGGAGGAGGAAGGAAATTGCACTCTTGCAGCTGAAGTGAGAGGTAGGAGGCTAAGCATGAATGAATCCTGAAACTCCCTAAAGGTCTTTTCCCAGGTCTCATCTAAAGTAAGCTCTGCTTACTCTAGCAGTGTTTTACCAGAGTGATACTGCACTGTGGAGAATAAGCAAAGCTGCTCCCTTATCCTCAGCAAAATCAGCTGTTCCAGGAAAATCTTCCTTCCTAAACTGTCAGCATGATCACCTTGTATCTCATCTCCACCATCATCACTGGCCTTCAGAAATCAGCAGTGCAGATCTGGGTTTCTTTATCCCCTTGTTAAAGAAAATCTACTTTGCTGGGTTTTAATTGACTGAAAATTAACTTTTTACTGCTATCCTTAGCTTGGCCAAAAGTAATTGAGATGAATAGTTCAAATAACTTCTTGCAGAAGTGTCCCAGCATGATCTGGAAGTGATTACATGATTGCTGGTATTGATTTAAAGCTCTCCTCTTGTCATCTGTGTGAAATCTAGTGTATCTAATCATGGGCCCAGAGCTTTTTTTTTTTAATAGCAGCACTTTCTTTGCATTGGTTTGAAAAAGGAGACCTGAAATTAAACTATGCCGTGTGGACATGAGTTTTTTCCTTGTGTTAAGGAAATTCAGCAAGTATCTGAGTTAGCATCCTAATAGTAGAAATGTTAAATGAGCTTTAAAATTACTTTTTATCATGATTTTTAAAAAAGGAAATAGAATGTATCTTTCAAAAAAGTGGGTTTTTTCAGATAAAGGAACATATTTATGGTAATGCAAATAATCTCTAGTGAAATATATGCTCATCAGGCCTTGGTGAAAGGAAATTTGAGTGTGTGTGCAACTTGTCCATGGGTTTGGAGCAATTCAGGTGTTGTGGGGAGTAGAAGCTGGTAGTGAACCATTGACTAAAACTGCTCTCCAAGCCTTTGGAGGAGTGAGACATCCAAAAAGGTCATCACTACTCATCCAGAGGGATCTGTTATATCTGATACTGCTGCATAACTTTATGTTAAAGCTTTTTTCCTGACAGTGCCCTGAGAGGCTGATGGAATTTTTTGCAGTGACTCAGGAAGGCATGGGCTGTTAGCTTACCCTTGGCAAACAAGAGGCAGTTGTGTTTCTCTTGCTGGAATGCATTGCCCTGTGGATGTCAAACTCACCTAAGAATTTGGTCTGTGCCCTGTCATGTCCTACATAGTTTCTGAACCCTTTGCTCTTCTGCTTGGATGGGTAGAAGGGTGAAGCTCTCCTCAATTATGACAGTTCTTTTTAGTGTTGTGCAAAAAGTCAGCCAGAGAGGGAACATGCAACTTCATCTCTCACAGCTTTTGGTTTCTGCAGTCAGTTGTTGCTCCAAAGATATCCCTGTTGTGGAGTTGAGAAGATGCAAGACTTCTCTTCTAAAACTCAACCAAGAGGTTTATTTAACCATGTGGTGTTAATTGCTCTGCTCCAAGGGCTCCCTCTCACCCACCCCTCCTGTTTCAGCAATTTTGGGTGAAGTGGCTGCAAATGGCTCACTTTACCCACACAGATCTTGGCAGCTCTTTGTTGTCCTTCTGCTGCCTTGTTTTTAAGACCACTGATGAAGTTCTGCTAAGCTTTTAATCTCCAGCAACTCATATTTTCAAACTAAAAATGCCTTTCACTTTTAATTTAGTGTGAAGTTGTATAAGGACAAGTAGAGCGGAGAAGGCAGTGCTGGTGCTGCATGTACTTGTGGTGAATGAAAATCATTCCCACACTGCTTGATCTTTTATAGGCACATTGGTAACAGTCATACCTGTGTAGATTAACACTTGGGGTTGTGTGGTGGTAGCTTCCCATGAATCAGATTTGGCTCTGTTCTAGTCTGTGAACAAAACCATGGGCTTCAGATGTTGGATCTGGAAGCTGTCTAAGGAGACACTGGATGTGGCACTTAGTGGCATGGTGGTGTTAGGCCACAGGTTGGCCCTGATGATCTCAGAGGTCTTTTCCAACCAGGTTGATTTCTGTTTCTTCGTTCATGGTGTTCCAAAACAATCTTAGAGTTGCTTCTGTCGCTTCATGCTAAACCGTGTTGCCTTCTCAGGTGCATGTGAATGTTACTCTTTCCTTAGGCATAGTCACTGCATTGTGTAGTTTCATGGAATGTTAAGGGGTTGGAATGGAGCTTAGAGATGATCCAGCCCCAAGCCCTGCCCTGGGCAGGGACACCTCCCAGCAGAGCAGGTTGCTCAAGGCTCATCCAACCTGGCTGTGAACACTGCCAGGGTTAGGGCAGCCACAGCCTCCCTGGGCAACCTGGGACAGGGTCTCACCACCACAACAGGGAAAACTTCTGCCTAATATCTAATCTAAATTTCCCTCTTTCAGTTTATACCCATTACATTATTAGTACTTCGTCCTTCATGTGTTTCCAGCCAGAATGTGTGGATGGATATGAACTCCCACAATTGTGTGTTTAATACACCTTTGTGACTTCCACGAGCGTTGGCAGCCTGTGAGGTTTGTTCTCCAGAGGCAGAGCTGAAGGCACATACTGGCTGTTACTCGTGGGTTGGGAACTGGAGTGCAATTCCTTCTTTGCTTCAAGAAAACTTTGGAAGAGCTTTGCTTCTGCCTTTCCAAAACATATTTGAAACATAACTCAGTGGCAAGCTTTGTTTTGGAAATGGCCTTGCTCCAGCAATGGTTTTGTCAAGTCTGTTTATCCCAATTCCTTCCTTGGCTTAATGGACTGAGAAAGTAAAACTGGTGTGTGGGTGGTTGAACAGGGACCGTATGGATACTGCTGCAGTTTGTGTTGCATAGATAATGGGAGCTTGTGTTTAAGCCTGTAATTGACTGAAAATGCATTAAAAGATAGCATGAAGGCATGTCAACTGCTACTTAAAATCCATAGCCAGAGCCTGTTGGGAGGAGGGGGAGATGGGAGGACTCTGTGCAGTTCAAGTGTGCTCAGGGTTAGTTTTCTGAGATGTTTATTGAAGAAGGCAAAACTTAAATACTCCAGAAAAGAAAGCTGTCAAGTCTGCATTGGGCCAGGGGATGGATGCTAGCAGCCACAGGATTATTCCCAAATAGCAGCACTGTTAATTATGGCCTGTGTCTGAAAAAAATCTGGGGCTCGTGAGTGGGAGGTGGAAGGGCTGGAAAGAGATTAAACCAGCAGAATTCCAGAGAATTCAGTGTTTTGTGCAAGGAACTCTTCTGGCCTCTCCATGTCTGTACAGCCAGTGGTAGGGGAGCCAGCCTGGAAGGTCGTCTTGCTCCCAGAGCTGCTGAACTTGCTGCTGCTCAGAGCACTCATCTGGAGACATATCACTTAATTTGTTCTTAATTAGGCTCAACAATGTGAGCTGTGTGTGCTTGATATCTAGTTCAGATAGGAGCAAAGCCAGGTGTAAGAGCTGTTGCAGCCTATGAGCATGTGGTGGGGGGAGGTGAGTGGAGAAAGTGCTGCCTGGCAGCAGGGGAAAAGGCTTCAAAACATTAACAGAAATGAGTGGCTGATGATGAGCCACAGAGCCGTGGAACTGGGCACAGTGGCAGCACTCTGGTGGGAGCTGGTGTATCCCCTGTCCTGGAGTGCTGAGCAAGGGGTGTCTCACCCCACACACAGACACCATCCAAAATAACTTCCATGCTGCAGTTTTTTACTCTAAGGGTTGTGAGACCCTAGCACAGATTGCCCAGGGAGACTGTGGCTGCCCCAACCCTGGCAGTGTTCAC
>NW_008667559.1:6899-23650 GCF_000695815.1 Acanthisitta chloris | reverse complement strand
CTGCTCTGGTGGGAGGTGTCCCTGCCCAGGGCAGGGCTTGGGGCTGGATCATCTCTAAGCTCCATTCCAATCCCTAAATTGTATGATTCAGCCAGGACATTTTTGACTCTGGTCATTTGGGTTTGCTGAGCCTCTTAAACCAAAGCTTTGCATATGCTTTGGCTTTAGGTGTGCTGGATCAAAATGTGTGCTGAGAGCAAGGGGAGGGCATGGAGCTGCTGGAGGGTGAGGCATGCAGAAGGAAAACAGACCTTGGAAAAACCTGTTAACATTCCTGCACTCACAACACTTACAAAATGCTTTTTATTTAGCTCTTTTTTTTTTTTTGGGGGGGGTGCAAGTCAATAAAACCTAGTTGTTCTTCAAAGAAAAGGTTTTGCAATTCTCACCAGATTATCTGATATTAAATGTGCCTGCAAGATACTGCACTACAGGCCAATAAACTTATTTTCTTTTTACAAGAAGTTGTGTGTTTGCCAGTTGGCCAAACACCACATTTGAAGAAGCTACAACTTCAGTTTTGTTTAGCTGTTTAAACTTCTGGAGTTTGAAAGTAATGTTTAGTCTCTTTTTATCACAGTCATTCTTCCATCCCTACATTTCCACTTCTGCAAAGGTCCAGTTGGAGCTGAAGGTCAGGAATACTCTCTCCTGCTGTCAAATCAAAATATCAGAGGGGAAATGATCCAAATGGGATTTGCTCTTTTAAGTTGAATACTGGGAGAATGACTTGAAGCTGGGGAAGATTTGTTGCTTTCTTGTGATTTTTGTGGAGATGTGAGAGATACCTCAATGTGTTGCCAGGGTTGAGAAGTATCATGGTGTGCAACTCAACTCAAAGCTTTTTGGTGGATCCTCTTTGGCCTGTGGCTGCCACCAATCTTCGGTGGTGGTGGTGGTTGCTTCAGGTTTTTATTGGGTGATACTTGTGTCTCCAACATGAGATTTCCCTTGGGAAAAGGTCATATTGCTAAGGTCCTGCAGTGCCTTGGAACGGGTGGAAAGTGTCACTTTTAAAGGGTTGTGATACAGAAGTCACTGTTGGTGGTTTCGTTATGGACTGTTGGTGATGAAATGATGATTTCTTGCTAATTGCTGTGTGTCCTTCTGCTGAGAATAAAGGGCAAAAGACAATTTTTTTTGGTCTTTTCTGCATAAATAAACTCTTCAGATCAATATTTTTTCTTTGCTGGGGTAAACCCCCATTTGGGAGAGTAACCCCCCACTTATCTGTGCTGCTTCAGTTGGCAGAGTGACCTGTTCTCACCATCCTTGTTGTCTGTGGGTCGTGGAGCAGCTTCTGGAGTTTGGATACAAGCAGATGAGCTTTCCAAGGATCCCAGCCCACCATAACCCAAGTCCTGCTCACCTCGGTGCTGTCACTGGTAGCTTTGCAATGCAGATGGGTGAATGAGATGGAGCCCTCTCCAAAATGTGGCATCCTTGTTCATCTGTGATCTGGCTGTGCTTGCCAAGTGTAAAGTGCCTTTTTAAACTGAGCTTTTACTGTTTGTGCTGAAAAAGGACTTTGAGGCTTCCTGTGCAGATAGGACTTTTGTGTTGGACATGGGATCCTTGCAGTCCCTAGTGAATAAACACAGCTGGCTGTTTTGGGAAACAGACTTAACATCTTTGCATCAAAGCTGTACAAATAAGGCAGCAAGCTGTACTGAATTATTGGACAAGGCTTTCCGACTTTTACACTGACTTAAAAGTGATCAGATGAAAAACTACATTTTTTTTTTTTATGAGGGGAAATAAGCTTCCTCTCCTCCCTCCCCCCCTGTGGAAAAAGGACTATAAACCAAGCAACCTCCATGACTTATCAATGTTGGATTATCATGCAATCATTTACTGGGCAGCCTTGTGCTGTCCTGAGCCGCCCACGCGCGCGAGTCAATGGTGCCTTTGTCTGGGAGCGCTGGAAGAATGTATGATCTAATGGGGTGGTGGGAGTTCGCCGCGTTCCAGCGCGCTCCGGGGCCTGCTCCTTCCCCCTCTGTCCCAAATGTGCTTCCTTCCTCCTTTCCCATCTTGGTCCATGCTCCCACAAACAGCAATCTGTGTTGTACGTTAACCCAGGCCCTGTCTGTGGTGGAGCTCCTCATGCCAGAAGCTTTGGTTTGGTGGAGCATGGCTTGAGAGAAGACTTAAAATCCTTTAGGCCTTTGTTGTTCATGTGCATCAATCTTCAGGCTCTTTAGGTGAGGACAAGAAAATGAACCTAAGGTTTATTATTACTGTGAAGGCCACAACTTGAGCTGTCAGCTATGCTTGTATGTGGAGTTTTCACCAGGGGAGATCAGCAGAAAGTGGAAATCCTTCGATTTCTTTCATGCTGGATATGCTGTCTCCTTGTGCAGTGCCAGTGCTCTGACCTTCCTCCTCCTCCTCCACAAGGTTTCTCAGAAAAGCTGGGCTGTAGCTGTAGTGGAGCTCCTCATGCCAGAAGCTTTGGTTTGGTTGGGCATGGCTTGAGGAGAAGGCTGCCAAAACCCTGCATGATACATGCACATAAATCTTCAGGCTCTTCAGATGAGGAGAAGAAAATAAACCTCATGTTTATTATTCCTAGTTTGTGTTCCTATAAAGGCCACAACTCAGCACTTGAGAGCTGTCATCCGTGCTCCTGTGTGGAGTATTTCCCATGGGGAGTTCAGCAGAAATCCCTCATTTTCTTTCTGCAGATACTGGATATTCTGTTTGCTTGTGCAATACTATCTTTCTTCTCCTCCACAGAGTTTCTCAGAAAAGCTGGGGTGTACTTCTAAAGGACATTTGCTCTAGAACTACAGAAATTTCTTGCTTTTGGTCAAGAGTTTGGCATTTTCATGCACATGTGATGCAAGAGACATAACTTACTGCTTATGTGTCTTGCAGGTGTTGGGCTGCTGTTGTTTAATAAAACTACTTTGTTCCAAAAGAACAAGTTTATCTGGGTGTTTCTCACTCTCCTTAGAAGCTCTGTCCTGCTCTTGTTGCCCATCTGCATGCTGGAAAACACTGTCCTATTCCACAGTATGGGGTAACTCATTCTCCTTACGTATTCCTCTCTCATCTGCAGCCTCTGTGATCCAGGAGGGTGAGAGGCTGAACAAAACACTGCAGCAGCTGAGAACTTGGAGTGGTTGGTTGGCTTGAGAGGCAGTGATGGGTATTGAATGAGATCTTGTGAACTCACTGGGGTCTGTCCCTTGCAAGGAACGTGCTGTGTGAGGTCCTGGTGCTTGTGCTGCCCTTAACACGTGGTGCTGGGACATGCTGCCTCCTGCTATGCCTGGTAGCTCTTTATTTGTCAGAGAGGAGCAGATGAGGCTCTTCAAGCATCAGAGTCAGTCTCTCTTTATAGCTGGTCTAGCATTGCATTGGGTGGTGGGAGAGTTGGTGGTTCAACAAGGGCAGAGTTGAGGCAAGTGTAAGGGCAAGTGGCATGGGGCAGTTTTCAGTCTGGTAACTGGGAAAGCTGGTGCATCTTCCTTTAGGGCAGGGGTGGAAGTGTTTAGGAGGCTTCTAGATCTGGTGCTGGAGGATCTGGTTTAGGGGTTCCAGCAG
The DNA here is from genome assembly GCF_000695815.1 of Acanthisitta chloris. NCBI lineage: Eukaryota > Metazoa > Chordata > Aves > Passeriformes > Acanthisittidae > Acanthisitta > Acanthisitta chloris. The sequence goes on along the minus strand of NW_008667559.1, from coordinate 20,098 downwards.
TGACAGGTTAATGGTTGGACTTGATGGTCTCAGAGGTCTCTTCCAGCTCTGATGGTTCTATGAATGACAGGGAAACAGGTCAGGCGAGAGCAAAATGAAATGCCAGTGGTAATTGCCTGTTCTCTGCCTTGTCACTGCGAAATGGAAATGAAATCCAATCAAAAAGTACTAAGTAGACTGTAATTTTTTGTTTGTTTTAAATTCTTTTAACCTTTACTAAGAGGTAAGTTGTCAGCAGGCACCTGTGTGAAAAAAGCTGCCTTGAAACAGGAACCAAGTAAAAGAGAAACAGCCAAGTTTAACCATTTCATTGCTGCTCAGTGGATTTTGCTGACAACAAATCTACGAACACTTGGTTTGTTGCCCAGTGCAATCTTGGGTGGATTATTTTTCCCTTCCAGGGAAAAATGGCTGTACTTTCAAGCTCACTGCTGGGAGGATGCACTGAGGGAGTGCAGAAGAGGTAGTGTGGATTCTTCCCACGTGCAGGGGATGCAAGTGGATGGGTAATGAAGGAGGCAAGTGTGTCTGGGCTTATCTCAGCCAGGCATCTGCTCACAATTCAGTGCCTGTAGTCACCGTGCCAGCTGGCGGGACAGTTTTCCTGATGTAAATTATCCATCCGTTCTGAGGGGCCTGAACACAAGGAGGCCTTTTGTGTGTAGGGACAAATTCCTAACTTGGGGGAAAAGGGAGGAGTTTCTAAAGATCTCAGTGGCATTTGCTTACATTTTTTTTCTGGTCTCTCTTTATGGTTTTCAGCATGGCATGTTTCCTGGTGGAGCACTGGGCACTAACCCTGCTGAGGAAGGGCTGTGGTTGCTGAGGATGTCTGGCAGTGATGGTCAGCCCAACAATGTGAACAGGTTGTGGGGGGAAGTATCCTCTGAACCAAACAATGCTGAATGTCTCCAGTGCCACTGCTTCAGGCACCCAGACTTGCTCTGTTGAATCCATAATTGCAATACTGTCTTGAAGGCTTATGCCTGTGCTTGCTTACTGTAGAGAAAGGTCTTAAAGATTTTCTGCAGCCACAGCCTCCCTGGGCAACCCATGCCAGTGTCTGACCATCCTCACAGGAAAAAAGCTTCTTCCCAATATCTAGTTTAAGTTTCCCTCTTTGCATTTCTCCCCATTGCCCCTTGTCCTGTCCCTGCAGCTCCTAACACAGATCCCTCTGCAGCTTCCCTGGAGCCCCTTCAGCTCCTGGAAGGTGCTCTGAGGTCCCTTCTCTTCTCCAGGCTGAACTTCCTCAGCCTTGTCACCTTGTCACTTACTGGTGAACAGCTTCATGCATTGCAAAAGATGCAGTTTTAAGACTTGTGGCTCATGGTTTTGAGCTCTGGGTACTTTAAAGACATGTCAGGTTGAGCCTTGTGGAGCACTGAGCTTGTGGTCACTGATTCCAGCATCTGGAGTTCTTCCTGCAGAACAGATCTGCCACTTTTCAGTACACAGAGGGAAATATTATCTGACACTTGACGCTATCAGACACTTCTAAGCTAAACTGAGATCAAAATAATTACCGGCTTCTAGGAACAGGAGAACAATGGCTTTCTGTCTTGGAAGTGAAACGTTTAAAGCTGCCTTTCACCTGGTTACTGCTGTCACCATTTCTCAGGGTAAGAGCTGTATATGTTTATTCAGCCCTGCAAGACTTGAAAGCAACTTGGGCTGCTTATCTTTGCTAGAAAAAGGCTCTACAACCTCGAAGGGCTCTGCTAGCTGCCAGGCTGCTAAGCACAGCTTTTACATTCAGCCTGAACAGTGGGGAAACACATTTCCACACTGTGTCAGCTGCTCTTGGGTAAACTCCATTGTTCCAGCAGTATTTACCCACGGCAAGCTGATCTGGCACTGGCACGCAGCCCCTCTCTGTGCATTAACTGCATTCCTCGTTAATGCCATTAACAGCCTTTCTCAAGGAGTTCCTCTGCCAGCTGCAAAGAAATGGCTTTTTCACCTGGGCTGCTCGGTCAGGAGGGGTTCCAGTGTGTTTTCTTTGGCCTGGTGTAAAACTGGAGGGGAAAAAGGGAGGGTCGTTGCCATTTAGCACGAGAGGTTTCCATGGAAAATGTGCAGTTGGCATGTGTTGTGCCTTGAGCTGAGCTGGGTTTTTCGCTAGGAGCTGTGGGAGACCTTGTCAGGGAACAGAGATGGTAATCCAGTTAGAGTGGGGAGGGAGGAAAATAGTGCTTTTCCGGGACGTGCAGGCTGTGACCTGACCTTCCAGCCAGAGCAGAACGATGTACGAGTGAGGGAGAGCACACACCCAGCCCCCTCTTCATTCCCAGGATTCTTTTGCAGCGTTTCCTCCCCAAAACCATCTCGGTGGAGCCTGAACACAGGGATTTTGCTTCACGCCAGAGGAATGCAGTGCTAGCAGAAGAAAACCAACCACCCCAAGTCCAAGGAGCAGGGTATTCCTGACAGTCCTGACACAATTTAATCCAATGATCTTCATTCTGTTGGCTCTGTCTCATTTTTTTTCCTTCTTGACTCATGGGATGGCTGATCTTGCCTGATGTCTTCATTATTTTTACTTCTCATGAAAGCTGCCCAAAGAAATCCCACCAGGACAGACTTTCAGCCTCATATTTTGCTTTATTTTAGCATGTGAGCTCAAAGGAAACTTTCTCTTTAGGCTGATGACAGTTTTACTGGAAATAAAACCACCAGAGAGGTCTTCCTTTTTGTTGCTGCCCATTTGAGGTGTTAGGGCTAAGTTCTGGGATGGGCTGGCAGGTTGGAGGTTGCATGTACACTGGGTTTGTCCTGCAGAAGAATGAGGAGCCATTTGCATCTGGGGTTCTTTGCCTTCACCTGGAAAAGATATGGAGCATATCCTGGATTAGTTTACCATGGACCTGAAAAAGATAGTTGTGTATGTCCAACGTATTGGCTCGTGTGTGTGTGTTGGGTTTCTGCATGTGTGTTCTCTTCACCTCTGAAGCCTGTTTGGCTTTCAGGGAGGAGCTCTCTTCTTGAGAACAGACTATATAGCAGGAGGAACAGAAACCTGGGAGGGACAGGGTGGTCAGGCATTGGCATACGTTGCCTAGGGAGATGGTGGAGTGACCATCCCTGGAGGTCTTCGAGAGGTGTCTGGATGATATAGTTTAGGGGCTGCAGTGGTAGTGCTGGTGGGTTGTTGGAGTTAATGATCTTAGAGGTCTCTTCCAGCCTTGATGATTCTATGACTGGTTTGTACATTCAGTGGCTGCTTCTTGCCTTGCATTGAGATCCATAAGAAAAAATACTCCCAAATACATGGAAACAGGATTAATCTCTTGTATTGGGCTGCAAGGGGAGGAGGTGTCTAAGCTACCTAAGGGTAGAGTGATGATTCTTTGGAGTTTCAAGCACATGTGGAAGCAGTTTGGCATTAGTGGTGTGATTGTTTCTTGCTTGTCTTCTGTGTGTAAGAAGATCTCATTAAATAACCCCAAGCCAACAGTGAGCTAGGACTGAGCAAGAGCCACAGATGGTGAATGTCTGGCTTCCAGTCTTGTGCTTAGGTCATCCATAACTGCACACATGATATAAATAGGGAAGGGCATTCTGTGGGAAGTGTTGGGGGTTTGTACAACACCCCAGCTGTCCTGCATGTCACACGCAGGCAGAACATCTTGATGGGTGGCTCTAAACACAACATATTGGTCATTTTCTATCCTTGGAACGTGTAGTGTAAGTGGTTTGGGTGCTGTATGTCTTGATCTTTACTTTTTTCTTTTTTTGCAATGCTGGTTTCTGGACACTTTGCTGTGATTCTCTTGCTGCTTTGATGTTCCAGCGACCAGAAAGGACAAAGGTTCCTCCCTCGTGCCAGCAGGTCTCTGGGTGTGACATACCTAATCCAGGCTGGTCCCAGTCTAATCAGTGGGAGGCCCATGAGCCAGGAGTGTAGTTCATGACCTGATTCATTGCTATCAGGTTCTGCATGTGTGCTTTGAGGGACACACTGCTCTTGTTGCCTGGTGCCGTCTGGTCTGCTCTCACCTGTGAAAGGAGGTGAACACTCGAGCAGGTGCAAAGCCTCACGTTAAAATTTAACATGATGGAGTTCATTCATTTTACAAGTTGAGGTTCAATCCATGTGACTCCTGAACAAAATCTGTTTCTCAATCAGTTGAAACTCTTCTAGTGGCTTTTTTTTCTTTTCAGGACTCAGTGGTGGCTGCGAGCTCTGCCCAGAGCAGTGTTTTTCTTGGAGGTGGTGGGAGCATTAAAGACTGTGGTGGGGTCTAAGCACCCAAGGTTTTGTTCCAGACAAACCTCACATTGTTTTAGCAAGCTCCCTACGTGCTCCAGGGTGTCCTGATCATGCACAGTCTGCTTGCCAAGGTGGAGTAGGAACAGCTGGCACACAGCTGCATGCCTCATCCTGGGAGTGTGCCCCTCAGCCAGCAGGGATGGTGCAGGACAGTGGCTGAAGCAGAACTCCAGTTGGGGTCTCACAAGAACAGAGTAGAGAGGGAGAAGAGATATTTTGATATTAGGAAGAAGTATCATCAGATATCATGGTTAACTTGGGCCTGGTCTTAAATACCCACAAACTGTGGATTTGATGTGTTCTGTCATCTGTTGGGGTAAGAGAAAGTGTTGGGAATCTCTGCAGAAGAAAACTGCAGTTTGTGAGATGTGTGTTAGGTTGCACAGAAGCCTGTAGATCTGTTTATCGATCTGCTCAGCCTGCCCTCAACATCTCCTTTGGTTCCTTCACCTTGTCTTTGCTGGGAGTGACAGTGCCAGACTGGAAGAGGTGTGTCTGGTGTTACTGGATATGCTCATCCTTCTGGATAATACTAGAATTTTCTCCAGTGAGAGAATTGCAGTGCAGCTCTTAGGGCAGTTTTTAATTTCTGTCACTCTTTAGTGACAGGTTAATGGTTAGATTTGATGATCTTAAGTGTCTCTCCCAACCTTGATGATTCTCTGACTCATGTCTGTCTCCTCTCCTCGGCAGGAAAGGCCTTTGACATCACGTACGTGCGGCTCAAGTTCCACACCAGCAGGCCAGAGAGCTTTGCCATCTACAAGCGCACGAGGGAGGATGGCCCGTGGGTGCCCTACCAGTACTACAGTGGCTCCTGTGAGAGCACCTACCACAAAGTCAATCGTGGCTTCATTCGGACTGGGGAGGATGAGCAGCAGGCACTCTGTACCGATGAGTTCAGTGACATCTCCCCTCTCACCGGGGGCAACGTGGCCTTCTCAACGCTGGAAGGGCGTCCCAGCGCCTATAACTTCGACAACAGCCCTGTGCTACAGGTATGTGCTGGGGAAAAATCAGTCAGGTGGGCTGAGTTGAGTCTGTTGAGTCATGGATGGTGGCTTTGTGCCCACTGAGCTGCACTACAGCCCTTACTCATCCTGAAAGGCCCTTGCACAGCTGAGTTGGGATGGACATTGCAGTTTTCCACAAAGACTTGAACTCTTGAACTGGTGGCATTAAGGGTGATTTGTCTAGGCATCATGGAACTCCACAGAGGATGGCTGCAATCTCCCTGCTTAGAAAGCAGCTGTGGGTATTGTGCTGTTGTTTCAGATACAAGCACAGAAGAAGGTAAAGCCTCAGTCCAATCAACGTTTGAGGCATCTGCGTGTATATTTTGAGCAGAAAAACATGAAGAAGTGTGAGATTCTTCTAAACAAATAACTTATTTTTGGAATCTCTAACCTGTTCTCTTACATGTGTGTTGCAGCAGGGGAGCTTGATTTTATGCATTGTGCTTTTCTCTTGCAAGTGGCTTGGCAAGGGGGTTTTGGTTGGGTTTTTTTGTGGTTGGCATTCACAGTGGTGGTTGGACCGTGGTCAGGAGCATACTAGGAGCAGCAGTTTACCTGATTTACTTGCCACGTTGGGTTCTGTCTGAGGACTTCTCCAGCTTATATTGCAACAAGGAGCTGAAGCTGTGGGGTTTGTACCACTGGGGCTCCTTGTCTTCCTCTGGGAGCTCTGATCACTACCACTTGCCTTTGCTCTCAGAGTAGCAGGAGCAGACTGAGCCGTGAGCGCTCTGATCCGCGGGCAGGAGAGTGGAATCTGGTGGGGCTCACTTCTGCAAACACAAATAAAGATTAATGGGAAAGGGAGAAGAACTCCTGAGATGGGAAAGAACCCATTTGGCCACCTTGGTGGTGTAGCTAACCCTTGCAGAAAACCACGTCTTATCTTTAAGGTGAAGGGGGAGATTTCAAGTTAGTGATGTGTGTAATTTTCTGGTCTCTCTGAAAGGGATACAGACCTGAGTGCTGGTTTCCTAAAGTGTGTACAAACCTCTGGTGTTACTTCTCAGAGCTGAAGAAAACATGTTCTTTGTTCTTGGCATTTCCATGTGATTATGCCAGTGTTTGGAGTTCAGTCCATTTTATCGTACAGGCTGAGTGGTGACGCAGCTGCAGTGCAGTTGTACGTCCAGGGATGTTGTTCTTCTGCCTCTTCTTATGGTGTTTGAAGGAAAATGGCATTGTAAAAACGGTCATAAAACCAAGGAGGTGCTGGTGACAGCTGCTGGCTGAAGGTGCTGTGAGTTTCAGGGCCAGGCTGCACTGCTGGCTGCTGCTGCAGGAGGCCAGGGCAGAGTGTTGAAGATGCTGTGTAAATATTATGAAAAGCTCTTGTGTAACGAGTCAGATCTGCCTGTTTGTCTTCCCCAGCCTCCCCCAGCCTCATTCATCTGTCTGTCTGTGTCTGCAGACAAGTGTGCCCTAAAGCTTTGCCCACTGGTGCTGCATAGCTCTGCAGCAAAGCTGCAGACTGGGAAATCCATACAATTAGCCAGCTCACATAATTGCCTGCATTGCACATTTTGCTGAAGAGGTTCCTCACTGCTTCCCAGCTGAGCGCAGTTAGGATGTGAATGGCATTGGAAAGGGTATCCAGAGAGGAGCAGGGTCTGGAAAAGGCATTTGAACCAAAAGAATGTGGTGTGAGGGCTCTGGGGCAGGAGCATGTGAGCTTCTGAGGTGCAGAGGGGAGAACCATGAGGAAGGAACTTGCTGATCGATGAGTAACTTCATTAATAGAACTGCTAATGACATGGGGTGTGTTTGATGTTTCATCTGATGGGATTTCTGTCTGCTCCAGGAATGGGTGACAGCTACAGACATCAGAGTGACCCTCAATCGGCTGAACACGTTCGGAGATGAAGTTTTCAATGACCCAAAAGTTCTCAAGTCTTACTACTATGCAATTTCTGATTTTGCTGTGGGTGGTAGGTGAGTAGACAGTAAAACTCTGTACTTACTAAAAGTTTTGGTCAGGATTACTAGGCTGCTTTAAAGATTTTGATGGTACTCACATGATACCATTAGGCTCTGGTCTTTATTGACTATCCTAAACCAAAAGTGCAGTAGAATGAATCTCATGAAGCTTGCAATTGCAGTGTAAAAGCTTTTGTGGCTGTCATTTCAGGGCTGACACAGATTGAGTATTTTTTCCTTGATAAGATGAAATATTAAGTGATTTGGGAGAGTGGAAGGTGAAAAGAGTAAGAAAAAGGTGAAACAAAAAAGTCTTTTTTTTTTCTGCCCTGTGCTTTGTGTGGGTTTTTTTAGTGTGGTTTTAGTTGTTCTCTGGCTTTATCTGTAGTCTAGAACAAAGTAGAAAATCTGAGTGTCTCTGTTTCACATGTATTTTGGGAGCTATCTCCTGTGAAGATCTGGGACTGCACAGCACAGTCATGGTTGTCTGTTCCTTTTGCCAAAGGCTATTGCAGAATGTGTAAACCTGCAGTAGTTGATGACAAAATGTTTTAATACACAGAGCTGACACCAGTGTGGTGTTTTGGGCTGTTTGTGGAGAGCAGTCCTGAAACTGGGATTTAGCCACAAGGGGATTGGTATTGGCTGCACCTCCAGTCTGGAGGTCCCTGGGCTTCTGTGTTAGTCACCTTTGTGCTATTTCATTCCTTACTGATACCACAGTAGCACACACCCAGTGAGCACACTGTGTTCTGGTCCCTCAGGAGAGAGAAGCTTTGGAGAATTTGCTAACCTAAAACCAACAATATCTTTGCTTCTACTCAGCTAACTCTGGTTTAGTGAGACTGCAAAGGAATTGGTTAACTTTCTCCCATTTCTCAGAGCCTGCCTGGTGCATACTGCACCTATTTGGTTCACAGAGGGGTTTAGGTTGGACAGGGACCATCAGAGATCCTCCAGTCCCCACTGTGGGCAGGGACACCTTCCACTAGACCAGGTTGCTCCAAGCCCCATCTAACCTGGCCTCGAACACTCCAGGGGTGGGGCCAGAGGGAACCTTGTGCCAGTGTCCCACCACCCTCACTGTGGAACATTCCTTACTTACGTCCAATCTAAACTCATGCTCTTTCAGTTTGAATCATTGCTCCTTGTCCTGTCACTACAGACATTGGTAACAAGTTTCTTCCCATCCTGTAAACCCTGTAGAAGGCCTCAACAATGCCCCCCCAGAGCCTTCTCATCTCCAACTTAACCACAGCAGTTGCATTCTCAATTTTGTTGTGACCATCTACCTTTGAATTTGTCTCACCTCAGATTTTCAGATCAGGGCTGTGTTTTTAGGGATTGCTTGAGTGACCTGGTTCCCTGGAGTTTCAATACCTGCTCCTTGTCTCTCGTTAACCAGGTGCAAATGCAACGGGCACGCGAGTGAGTGCGTGAAGAACGAGCTTGGCAAGCTGGTCTGCAACTGCAAGCACAACACCTTTGGGGTGGACTGTGAGAAGTGCCTTCCTTTCTTCAATGACCGTCCGTGGAGGAGAGCCACAGCGGAGAGTGCCAACGAGTGCTTGCGTGCGTGTGGCCACGTGTGGGGGGCACATCTGTCAGGGCTTGGGCCTGCTGCCTCTGCTGACAGCCAGGAGTTGGTCCTGCCTGGGTTTAAGTTGTCTCAGCTGTAGTTAGCCAGTGTTAAGCACAGTTCATGGGATTGCTGGTCATTCCACACCTATCCTGTAGGAGTTTTCTGGTAGATCCCTAAAAAGGAGAAGGATGGCAGTGACCTCTAGGAAAGAGCTGTACGGACTTGTACTTTATGAGATCCAGAGGAAAAATATCTCTATTGAGTATGCTGGAGTATAACTGCCCCTTGAAGCTCCTCATTTAGTATCTGCTGACTTGCTCTTGTGTTTGGGTTATTGGTTTTTACAGTTACTTGTCACCTCTTTGCTCCAGTTTTGAGGCTGTTGCGACAGTCCTGGCCCGCGCGTGCGGCTCTCCGTCACGGAACACCAGTTTGCTTGGTCTTGCGTCGCAGACCACAGCTCCTGGTAGTTTACTTTATGGGGAAGCTTTTTCAGACAGAAAAGCTTTTTTCCTGTCTGACCTCTGTGTGTGTTGATCACTCCCAGCTGTCTGGCCAAGACCCGTAGCTTCCCTCGACAGGCTGGTGAGACTGGGGGCTCCTGCTGCCTACACAGATGGGATTTGCAATCCAGGGCAGAAGCTCTCCTGGCAGCATGGAGTCAGCCTTGCTGCTATCCTCACGCTTGTTTGGATGGTGGAGATTGGTGTTGCTGTGTGGGAGGGCAGCATTTTGGCTGCAAATGGCAGCCTGATGTGGAAGGAAGGGTGTTCAAAGGAGTGTTCAAAGCCAAAGGTTGGATAAAGCCTCGAACACCCTGGTCTAGTGTTAGGTGTCCCAGCCCAGGGCAGGAGGTTGGGACTAGATGATCTCTAAGGTCCATTCCAACCCCTTAACATACCACGAGACTGTGGAGTGGGGCCAAAAAAGCTGGTTTTCTTTTGGATGTAGATGAGTATAGTCTATTTCCTGGTTATAGCCTCATTCACCACCACAAGAACATGCTTTCCCCTTCCCATGGGGGCACAAATACCTTGGGGTCTCTGTGTGTAGGTCTCGATGTGGCTCAAGGCTCCCACTCCTGCTCCCCTACAACTTCACATCAAGCTTTGCAGCGTGGGTTCTGTGGGTGTTGGGTTCAGATCTCTCCATGGGCTGCTCACTGATGGTCCCTTCTCTTTGCAGCTTGTGACTGCAATGGGAGGTCTCAGGAGTGCTACTTCGACCCCGAGCTGTATCGCTCCACGGGCCACGGGGGCCACTGCACAGGCTGCTCGGACAACACGGACGGAGCTCACTGCGAGCGCTGCAGGGACAGCTTCTACCGCCAGCGCCCCGAGGAGAGCTGTCTGCCCTGCAGCTGCAACCCTGTCGGTAAGCACAGCCTGCACACTGCCTGCCTGCAGACTGCCCTGCTCAAAAGTCAGCTCCTGTCTTGGTTCTGCCGCTAACTGTCAGCTGCAGGGTGAAAACAGAGTTTGTTTACTTCTTTTTATCTTTCTGTTTCCCCCCTCCCCCGTGTTAATGGGTTGTATTTTGGTTTAAGTTGTCCTTGGATCTAATCGGAGTTAGGGTGGCAGATGGTTCACCTCTGCAGCACTTTATTCCTTCATCCTATCCTTGAATACATTTCTCTTTTTTTCCCCCCCCCACTCTATGTTACCCTGGATGCTCTCAGTTCTAAAGGACTCATTTAATTTTTAATAACCAAGATGATGTGAGTGGATATTTCTGGAAGTTGTTCATACTGAGGAATTGTAGTGAACTTTTAGCTGCTGCATCAGTTTCTCCTACTGAGTATCCAAGCACTATAAATACAAACCAGTGAAACATTAAACACAAAAAGGGGTGGGAGGGAGATAGAACAAAGTAAGCTTGAAATATGGAGTTAAACTACTTCAAAAAAAATAAAAAGGGGGAAAAAATTCTGGCAGGAGAACAAATCTTGGGTTGCCAAGGGAACCACTTGACCTGCATGGAGTGATCCCATAACCACACCAGCACACAGCAAGTAAGGGGGAAGGAGAGAAAAAGGTAACACATAGTAAGGTGTATGATATGAGGTTTCAAAACAGAGTAGCTGGAATAAGTAATTGCTTGCAGCATGCCCTAAAAGCAGCCAAGGAGAGGTCTGCCAGGGTGCATCTCCTATCTAATTTGGTCAGAGAGTTGTACAGTTGTGAAATTTTTGACCAATAAAGGTCTCTTTCTTCCTGGGTCTGCTCTTCCAGGTCCTCATGTCAGACCTTATTTTAAGAGGGGTGAGGGTTGGTGTCAGCTGAGACAGCAGAGAAGATGCAGGGAGGTGACTCCTCAGGTCTTTAAGGACAGCTTTCAAAGGGCTTAGCCATCAGCTTGTTGTGTCACACTGGCACCCAGGGTGTATTTGAATCCCCTGGGTATGTTTAGACTGTTATTTTTTGTCTGAGTACTGTGTTTTTCCTAAATAATCCTAAGTGGGACTGCAAAGGGGATTTGAACTTTGGCTGTATATGGTAAAGGTTTTAGGAGTTTTTCTGTCCTGTCCAGCCTAATCATCTTATAACTCTTCACTTTGCTATAATCTTCTGGGGTGGATTGAAGTGGAAACAAGTAACTATTTCTGTATATTGAAATGTTTTTCTCCTGGTGGTTAACTCTTAGAGTGCTCACAGGTCTGAGACTGATGGCTACGTTGGTGCTTGGGAAAAAGCATTTTGTCCACTCTGGATTAAAGGAACCTGCTACTGCTTTTTGTGCTAGGCCACTTGAATAGAGCAGTGCTGAGGAAAATGTACTTCCAGAAATGAGGGGTTTGTTAGGGCTCACAGTGGCACATGCAGCCTCACTCTGAGGAGGCAGTTTAGCCTTTAAATCCAGCTTGGGATTCAAGGGAGGAAATTGGAGCATGAAAGGGAGAGGTCAGGATATTCCCTGGCAAAGAGGAGATGGTGATTAGGGAGAACACAAGGGATTCAGGGAATAAAATAGGGTTGCAGGGCAGAACAGACATGGAACTACAGGCATGCAAAGGTAGCATTGAGGACAAAACAGGGATAAGGATGAGGATGAAATTTCAAATTAAAGTTGTATATAAAAAGGTTGGTTGGTAGGAAGACTCAGAAGCTGAATATAGTTTGGGAAGACTAGATTACAATTCATCTGTCTAGAATTGCCAGGGAAAAAAAATCCCTGTGAACTAGAGCAATCTTTGGGTAAGCTGTCACTTGTCAGCTGGAATTTGTGCTTCCCACTTTCTTCTCCCATATTCCTTGCTCATTTTGTAAAGCTGACAGACTTGCAGAGCAGGGTGAGTGTGCTGAGGTGTGTGTCCCTGCTGTCCCCTCAGGCTCCCTCAGCACTCAGTGTGACAGCTATGGCCAGTGCAGCTGCAAACCTGGTGTGATGGGTGACAAGTGTGACCGGTGCCAGCCAGGCTTCCACTCCCTCTCCGAAGCTGGGTGCAGGTAAGGGGGCTCCATCTCTCTGAAAGAAAAACAGGGCACCTTTTGAAAGCCTTGTGTGGCTCTTACTGAGTTATCCTCTCCCCTGGCTCCTCCAGGCCCTGCTCTTGTAACGCAGCTGGCAGCACAGGGGAGTGCAATGTGGAGACAGGACGGTGTGCATGCAAGGACAATGTTGAAGGATTCCACTGTGAGAGGTGAGTTTCTCTGCCCATGGCTTTGTTTCAAGAACGAGAAACATGCAAGGAATGACCTGGGGTTAAGCATCAGAGAAATGAATTCTCTTTCCTTCACCCCTTCAGATGCAAACCTGGGTTTTTCCATCTGGATTCCTCCAACCCAAGGGGCTGTACTCCCTGTTTCTGTTTTGGACACTCTTCAGTCTGCACCAACGCCGTGGGCTACAGTACCTACAGCATCACTTCCAACTTCCAGTTTGGTAAAACTGAGCCTTCCTTTGTGTCTCAGGTTGGGCTGTAAACTCAAGTCAGAAGCAGTTAAAATCTTGGGCAAGCAGGTCCAGGATCCTTCTTTTGGGAAAGCTGAAGCTACCTGGAGCTTCCATGCCTGCAGCTTGTTTGTTCAGCTAGAGAGGAATGAATTTGCAGCTCTGGCCTCAGGCACCCAGTTATTGTACACAGTGCAGGTGCAAGTGGGAATTGCAAATACAAACCTTCCCTAGCTTGAGAGCTGTGCTGGCAAGGGAGCATTTCCTCAGTTTTAGAACCAAATCAGGAGTTCCTGGTTGAGAGGATTAAAATCACTTTAGATTTAGGGTTTGCATGGCTCTGAATAAAACACAGTAGTTGTGTTTCCACTGGGTCTGTAAGCTCAGGAACAATCCTTCTTTCCCTGCAGTCAGTTTCCTGTGTATGCAATGTTTTCATGCTGCGTAGTCTGAAAAGAACATCTTTTTAATTAAAATTCCACTGGAGAACAGTTCGTACAAGGGCTGAAACTCTCAACAA
>NW_008667559.1:944-6853 GCF_000695815.1 Acanthisitta chloris | reverse complement strand
AGAAGTTTGGAACGAGTAGTTGTCATAGGGTTCAAAGTTCAGAGGGTTCAAGTCAGCACTCAAGTTCGAGGCTTAAAATTGGAAAGAGGATGTTTGTTACCCAAATTCTGCACGGTGACTTTGTTAGTGCCTGTGTACAGACTGTGGATTACCTAATAGGTGAGAAGTGTGTGCAAAGCTGTGTCTTCCAGGGGTGTTAATTCCTGCCCATCTGGTGTTTCAGGAGAGGACGAGTGGCGTGCTGAGCAGCGCGATGGCTCCGCAGTCTCGCTCCAGTGGAGTGCAGAGACCCAGGATATCTCTGTTATCTCGGACACCTACTTCCCCATGTACTTTGTTGCACCACGTAGGTCATTCTAACCTTCTGTGCTGCTTGTGCTCTTTGACAGCTTGGGATAGATGCAGTTCACATCCCTAACCCAGGCAACCTGCCTGCTCCACCACTGTTTCCTGCACACCCATCTCATTGCTGTGAAAGCAGGCTGGGGTTCTGCTACCCTCCTGTACCCCATGGTTTGGAGAGGGGGGAGTGACAGGGCAGGAATGGAAGTCCCGTGGTGCACTGGAGACAGCTGCATCACAGACAGCCCCAGCTTCCTGTGTGCCTCTGCATGAAGGACCAGGGTTAACCTTTGCATTGCAGGGGCAAGAAGAAGATGGGTGCAGGGACTGGTGGGATCCCCAAGGGCCAAACAGGGCACATGAGCTGAGTCAGGAAGGTGGATATTGAGCTCTGGGTTTAGACATGGCTCAGGAGATGGCAGTTCGTAAGCTGCAGGGGGTAAACTGAGCCTCTGTCACTTCTTGTGTCCTGTAACTGTAAGGATATATCTTCTCCTTTCAGGCAAGTTCTTGGGCAACCAGGTTTTGAGTTATGGGCAAAACCTGACCTTCTCCTTCCGTGTGGACAGACGGGACACACGCCTCTCTGCAGAGGACCTGGTGCTGGAAGGGGCTGGGCTGAGAGTGTCAGTGCCACTCATTGCCCAGGGCAACTCCTACCCCAGTGAGACTGCCCAGACCTACACCTTCAGGTACTGGGAACAGCTGGGGCCTAGCCTGTGGTGCCTTTGGCCTCTGAGCTCTAAGCCAAAATCGTTATATTTAGCTCATAAGAGAGGTCTTACCAGGTTAATGTGACACTGTCTAGCAGCATTGCATAAGAGTATGTGGAGGGTGTTGCAATAGCTGTTGGAAAGGGGGCCTGGAAAGGGCACAGCTGTTAGCATCAAAAATCTGTGCTGATGATGCATGGCTCTCCTCCCTAGGCTCCACGAGGCCACAGATTACCCATGGAGACCTGCTCTTACAGCATTTGAGTTCCAGAAGCTTCTCCACAACTTGACGTCCATCAAGATCCGTGGGACATACAGCGAGAGAAGTAAGTCGCTGGGCAGAAGGTCACAGAAGAGGGGGAGACTCATTTGTCTAGTACTTGGGTTGCTTTATTGTAGGGCCTAGCCACAAACAGCTGTGGCAGCTAATTGGGCAAAGCTTGTGCCAATGGCTTTTCACCTGGTCTTCCTGTGTAACAGCTTTTTCCAGGCCTCCTAAAGAGTTGCAAGAAAAGTATGGTCTTTGAGGGTCTGGAAGCTGGTCTCTCATCACCTGCTGCTACTTTGCCTCTAAACATGAAGGTTTTGGTGTGTTGTATAGCCACTGCCTTCCAAAGTGGTAAAAATACATAGTACGGAGTCCTGGAGGACATGGTAGGATAGATGCAGTGAGTTTGAAACACTTGACCCCAGTTCTAGTGCATTGGGAATGGTTACATTCCCCATTTGCTGGTCTTGCCTTGGCAAGGATGAGGTCTCAAAGGTGCTGCCTGTGCAGGACTTGAGTGAAAGTTCCTTGTAATGGAGGTTTCTAAAAAAGAAGCATGAATTAGGAGCAGAAGTTTGTCCTTGGGTATTGTGTGACAAAGAATTTTTGCAGAAAGATGTAAAGGATGAATTTTCACTTGGAGAAGATGGGAAAGCTGAGTAGAAGTGGCTCATAAAGAGGAATGTGGGGTTGTGAAACAGAGGAAAGGTGTGGAGCAAACCATCCCCTGAGTGCTGTAGCTGCTGCTAATATGTGGGAGCTGAGGCTCTGCTCAGTGCCCTGGAGCTGCTGCAGTGGTACAACACAGTGGTGTAAGTTAAGAGCCAGCTCTGTTGTGTCTGGGCTCTGTTTTGCTCCAGGAAAGGGGCTGGGAGGAGAAGCACTCAGATGGCAGAGGAAGGAATGGCTTGAGAGGAATAGCTGAAGAGTTTTCCCCAGGGTATGGTTTGCAGACGGTGCATTAAAATTGCTGGAGAGATGGTCTGTCCTCTCTTGAAAGGCAGGAATTGGTTTTGGTATTTGATTTGGAAATGGAAACCATACATGTGAAATACAGAATTTAAACTGACCATACTTGTTCACCTGCTGTTCTCAGATCCTCCTCTGCGTTGTCATTCTCAGCCTTCCTGTCCTGCGCATGCCCCGCGTGACCTCTGCTGCTTCTTTTGTCATCTCTCTAAACCTTCCTGGAGGATTTTACTTCTTGATTCACCTTAACTGCAAGCACCCACCTGCCTGTCCCTTGTGCCATTCACCTGTGTGCTTGGGAAAGGGGTGACGAGAGTTACGAGGAGTTTCCCCTTGTGATTTCTAGGTGCTGGTCACCTGGACGATGTCACCATCACAAGTGCCCGTCCTGGACCTGGCGTGCCTGTGGCCTGGGTGGAGAGCTGCTCCTGTCCTGTGGGCTATGAGGGGCAGTTCTGTGAGAGCTGCACCCCTGGGTACCGGCGAGAGACCCCGAGCCTCGGGCCCTACAGCCCCTGCGTGCCCTGCGCCTGCAACGGGCACAGCGAGACCTGCGACCCCGAGACGGGTGAGAGGGGCTGGCACAGCAGGGAGCAGCCACAGGGGCTTCTTCCTCTCCCTGTTGGATGGTGAAACAAACCCCATGTCCCTCTCTGTTCCAGGCGTGTGCAACTGCAGGGATAACACGGCAGGGTCTCACTGCGAGAAGTGCAGCGATGGCTATTACGGCGATCCCACGGCTGGCACGGCCTCGGACTGCCAGCCCTGCCCCTGCCCAGGGGGCTCCAGCTGTGCCATCGTGCCCCGCACCAAGGAGGTGGTGTGCACCAGCTGCCAGGCTGGCACTACAGGTGTGTTCCTGCACAGAATGTCTCCTGCTACATCCACGTGCTTGTGGAAACGAGTCTCCTGCCAATTCTGTCTCTGATCCACAGTGAGCAGCACTGAAAGCTGCTGTGCCTTCTGGTTTTCTAATTCTTCTCCATTCCTCAGCCCTGTTTTCTGTCCTGTGTAAGGCTCAGGGCTGTCCATGTTCTTCATGCCTGTCTCTTGAGAGCAAAAGAAGCAAAGGCTTGATCTGTGCAAAGCCTGACCATTTCTGTGCTGTGTAGGTGTGAGCCACGCTGGCTTCTAATAGAGCTCTGGTAATTGCAAGGTATTGGGCAGAAAACAGATTTACAAGAGCCAGGAATGCAGGTCAGGCTGAAATAAAATTAGAAGATGCAGTTTGCCAGCCAGAGAAGCACTGCAGGATGCTTGCAGGGCCAGTGCCTTCCCTGGGAGAAGCAGGAAGGCTGCAGTGACTCACAAACACTGCCCGGAAAAATACAAGATCAAACTAGTCCGCAAGCAGTTTTAAAGAGAAATACATGAATCAATACAGATCTTTCTTTCCTTAGCAATAAACTGTGAAGTCTGAGCATGTAGCTGAGTCGTTAGGCAGAGCCTTTTGTTCTGCTTGCAAACAGCAAGGAAGCCTCTGTTCTTCTCTGCTGATTTTATGCTTGGCATGGCAGAGTCCAAAGTACAGAATACCTGTAAATGTTTGAAATGCTTGGAAAAGCCCCTGGCCAACCACAGAGGCAGCTCCTGGGGGTTCCCATGGGTGCCACTGTGTCATGAGCCAAAGCAGAGTCCAGGGGCCCAGGTTCTCTGCAGCTTGGGTGTCTGTACAAGCTCATTTTTCTTGTAGCTATGTGATTGCACACGAGTTCCTCTTGTTTTCTGCTGCCTTCTTGGGCTGTGAGGGAAAAGAGGGTTTCTGTGTGTGAGAACTGCCAAAGAAACAGAGTATACAGCTGACTGAGGAGGTCAGACCTGCAGTAAGTGTAGGAAGCTGCTGAGTTGGATGCTTCAGGGGCTGCCTGTGGAGGGTTGGCAGATCTCACTGGCAGTGGAGCTTCCTGGAGCAGCAATGCCCCACGGAGCTCTACCTGTTTGGACTCCTGAATTAACAACAAATTACAGCAAATAGGTTTGGCTTAAAGGGATAGGAAGGAAAGGAGCAGAAATAACTCATAATGCAAAGTTCTAGTGAATTTAGAGATGGGGAGGGATTCATGTCTGACCCCAACAGGAGGCTGAAAGGGGAAGAAGCTGGAGAGTTTACTTTTCAGAAGGGATTGCAAGGCATTTGCTGAGATGGCAGCAAAGGGCTTTCTGCTGCAACGTGTGTTGTGTCCCAGGCAAGAGGTGTGAGCTGTGTGACGATGCCTATTTCGGAGACCCCCTGGGTGAAAACGGCGCCGTGAGGCCTTGTCGGCTGTGCCAGTGCAACGACAACATCGACCCCCTAAAATTCTATGAATCTATGATATCTGCAGGGCACAAGCAGTTGAGGAAGCCTCTGTGCTCCAGACACGAGCATGATCTTCTCCTCATCTCTCTTTCCCCAGGGGCCAACTGTGAGTACTGTGCTGATGGCTATTTTGGGGACCCAGCAGCTTCCCAGCCCTGCCAGCTGTGCCAGTGCAACGGCAACGTGGAGCCCAACGCGGTGGGGAACTGCGACCGGCAGACCGGGGAGTGCCTCAAGTGCATCCACAACACGGCCGGGTTCTACTGCGACCGCTGCAAGGACGGCTTCTTCGGGAACCCCCTGGCGCCCGACCCCGCTCACAAGTGCAGGGGTGAGAGATGCTTCCCCTTGAGCTGGGGTTGATTAAGAAGGTCTATGCCTTCTTACTTGGAGGAGGAACCAAAGCACACAGCTAAATGGTGGGAGGAAAGCAGGGAGGGATGGTGGATGGAGGGATGTGCTGAGGGTTGAGGTGAGATAGGCTCCTTTGAATGTGTGTTGCTCCATCCCACAGCTTGTGCCTGCAACTCAGTTGGTGCTGAGCCCCTGAAGTGCAGGAGCGATGGGAGCTGCATCTGCAAGCCTGGCTTTGAGGGTCCCAACTGTGAGGAGAGCGCGTGCCCAGCTTGCTACAGCCAGGTGAAAGACCAGGTGAGCATCCCTGTGGCCACTGAGCAGCAAGGGGTGCAGAGATTCACTCACCCTCAGTGTCTTCTCCTGGCCTCCCCAAGCATCTGCTCCTGGTGTGAGATGGGTGATTTTTGAGCTTTGGGTTTGTACCCTATTGAACCGATCAAAAACCAATGGCCTAGAGCTGCTGAACTTTGTGCCCTGTCCAAAAATAGGCTCTCATGTTGTTCTCCGTCCTCTGACTGGACTGTGGACCTGGTTCCCACCCTGAGCTTTCCCCCGTGGGTTGGATGTCCCACTAGCTGATGTCCTGGCTTGCTGTGGTTGCAGGTGGACCTGTACCTGCGGCAGCTGGCAGAGCTGGAGATGCTCTTCTCAGAGGTGCAAGCTGGTGGAGGGGGTGAGAGCCAGGAGCTGGAGGGCAGGATGCAGGTGGCTGAGGAGATGCTTCGGACCATCCTCAGGGAAGCCCTGAGCCTGCAAGGTACCACCACCCTCAGATGGAGCCATCTGGGCTGTATCAGGGAGGGGTTTGTTGCCTGGGACTTTTTGCTCAGCAGTGAGTTTCTCATGCCTTTCTCTTTGGTGCTCATCAGCCTCTGACAGGTCTCTGGAGAGCCACGTGGCCAGGATGAAGGGGCAAGGGTCCAGCTCCCAGAACCGTTTGGATGAGCTCAGGGCAGCAGTG
>NW_008667559.1:562-895 GCF_000695815.1 Acanthisitta chloris | reverse complement strand
GGAGATGCGGCGGCTGCTGGAGAGAGCCAGGCTGGACCTGGACCGCGCTGGAGCTGCTCTCCGCAGAGTGGTAAGAGCACCCTCATGTGACATGCTCCAATTTTAGCCCAGGGCTGGGAAAAAAATCCATGGAGAAAGCAGGAACTGAATGTATTCCAGTTATTACATCTGTTTTGTGAGTGCAGAAGATGTTCTGGTGGCCCTTTCTATGGGCCTGGGGCCTGGAGAGGTGTTGCAGGAGTCCTGGGGAGGGGTGTGGAGGTTTAACGTGCTGCAGTTGCCACTTTGACTGCTGAGTTGGTTGGAGGGCAGGGAACAGCACTCATGCCTTTC
>NW_008667559.1:0-528 GCF_000695815.1 Acanthisitta chloris | reverse complement strand
GGGGCTCAAACCAGTTCTTGATGCTGGCCCAGGAGGCTCTGAGACTCGCCAACAGGTGAGTCACTCTTGCCATCAGCCGAGAGAGAGAGGGGAGGGGGACTGGGATCCTGCTGGGTACTCTGAAAGTCCTTTTTAGGGGGTCCCTGCCTAGCCACTGGTCTGCAGCTGCCACAGCCTCTGTGCCAGCCCTGGAATGGGAGAAGGTCCAGCTGCTGGGTTGGCTTCCCTGCCCTACAGAGCTATCCTCAGTTGCCTTGGAGGGTGGAGTCGCATGTGATTTAGAAGCATCTTTGGGATGAGAGTTTAGCCCATGGGTGTCCAGTTGGAACAAGGAGCTTCTTCCCCCTCCACTCTCCCTCATCCCCAGTGCTCCTCTACCCTTGGGAGATGTGGGAGGCACGAGATCCCCTTCTCAAACCCTGCATTTCCCGAGAGGGTGCAATCCAACAACCCTGAACACAACAGTCAAGGCAGTGAACGGAGAAAGGTTTCCCACCTGAGTTTTCTCATGAGCCTCCCTCTGTGCTT
>NW_008667558.1:0-428 GCF_000695815.1 Acanthisitta chloris | reverse complement strand
CCTGTGGTTTCTTCCTCCCTCTGAGGAAGATGTGCCATACCAAGCATTGTGACTTTCAGCATGGTATACGTGGTACAGGCCATGCTAAGCAGAAACAACAAGTATATGCCCTCCTTGACATTCAGGGAGAACTCCATATTTGCAAAAATTGCTGTGCCAGGCCTGAAAGGCTGGAAAAAAACACCCCTTACTCCTCCCCCCAGGGGCTGGGTGCCATTGATGAGGCTGAGGCTCCAGAAGTAGATGCCTAGACTAGGACCAGCAAATGCAATTGAGTATATACCCCAAATGATGTTCATTACCTCGGAGGTTAACATGCAATAGACATAATATACCAATAAAGCAGTTCTTATATGATTATTCAGCCTATATACAAGTATTACAGCCGACAGGTAGTTCCTCCCCCAGCTGCAGGAAAATATAGAGAC
>NW_008667557.1:9636-11475 GCF_000695815.1 Acanthisitta chloris | reverse complement strand
GAGCCCTGCAGAACCCCACTAGTGACCGGTCGCCACCCTGATGTAATCCCACTCACCTTTGCACCCGACCCATGAACCAGGTGCTCACCCATCTCATGGTGAGTTTATCCAGCTGTGTACTGGGACATTTTGTCCAGAAGGATACTATGAGAGACTGTGTAGAAAGCTTTGCTGAAATCTATAAAGATAACATCAACGGGCTTCCCTTGATCAACTAGGTGGTTTAGCTTGTCATAGAAGGAAATGAGGTTTGACAAGCAGGAATTTCCTCTCATGAACCCATGCTGGCTGTGACCAATGACTGTGTTGTCCTTCAGGTGATACCTCCCAGAATAATCTTTTCCATAACCTTACCAGGCACTGAAGGGAAACTGACAAGCCTCTAGTTGCCAGGGTCATTCTTCTTGCCCTTTTTGAAAATCCAGACATTAGCTAGCTTCCAGTCAAGTGGGACCTTTCCAGATTCCTAAGACCATTCAAAAATCATCAAGAAAGGTCTCGCAATTATATCAGCCAGGTCTTTAATACCATCAGGGCCCATAGATTTATAGGGATCCAGCTGGAGAAGCAGATCCCTCATGACATCAGGGTCAACTGGGAGTTTGTCATTCTCACAGTCATGCTCCTCCAGCTCAGGGTTTCTCGGTCCCCCTTAGTCCATCATCAGTGTTGAAGACAGAGGCAAAGAAGGCATTAAACATCTCTGCCTTGTCTACGTCCCCGTTTGTGAGGTGACCAGCCTCATCCTGCAATGGGCTGGTGTCATATCTGCACTGCATTTTACCATTAATGTACTTAAAGCAACTCTTTTTATTGTCCCCCACAGTATTGGCCAGCTTCAACTCCAATTGAGCTTTGGACACAAATTTTCTCCCTGCAGCGGCACGCAGCATCTCTGTATTCCTCCCACATTACCTGACCTTGCTTCCACTGAGCATACACCATCCTTTCTTGCCGCACCTCCAAAAGAAGATTCCTGGTGAGCTGAGCTGGCCTTCTGCCTCATCTGCTGGACTTCAGACATTTAGGAATTGCCTGTGCCCTTAGGAGGTGGTGCTTAAAAAGTGACCAGCACTGATGGACCCTGGCACCTTCTAAAACATTTTTTCCAGGAGACCTTACTCACCAGTTCCATGAGCAGCCAAGAGTCTGCTCTCCTCATGTCCAGTGTTGAAGTTTTGCTGGCACTTTTCCTCCTGCCAACAAAGACATTAATTGCTTCACAGCCCCTGTGGCCAAGACTTCAGTCACAAGACTCTCTCTGTTAACAAGCAACTAATCAAGGAGGGCATGTTTCCTAATCAGCTCTCTTAGCACCTATAGAAAAAATGCTCTCCTTATATCGAGAGTTGAAGTTATGCTGGCACTTCTCCTCCTGTCAACAGAGATGTTAAACTTGACTGCTTGATGGTCACTGCAGCCAAGACAGCCACAAATCACCACTTCACTCATGAGACCCTCTCTATTAACAAGCAACTAATAAAGAAGGGTATCTTTCCTAATCGGCTCTCTTGATGTAAAAATTAACCAATAATGAATTGTAGATGTTGAACTATACAATAACAGTTATACAACATGTAGTGTATTTGCTTACTCACCATGACATTTAGTGTATTTGCTTGCTTACCATGTATTGTGTTGCTTATGCCTACCCATGATAAGGAAAAGGGTGTTGCTAAAGACTGGTTTTGTGGTTTAGACTAAGACCAGAGAGCCAAGGAGCATGCACAAGGGACAGAGGTGAAAAGTTCAACCCTGAGGAAGACTAGTTTACTCCATCAGAAGACCATCACCCATGACCACCAGAAGGCAGTGACAAGCACAGATGTGTAGAAAAGA
>NW_008667557.1:5383-9515 GCF_000695815.1 Acanthisitta chloris | reverse complement strand
TTACTCCATCAGAAGACCCTCACCCACGACCACCAGAAGGTGGTGCGCAAGCACAGATGTGAAAAAAAGCTCATTATAATACGAGGGGAGAGTAGGCGGAGCTAGACTATGAATATGTATTAGTATTCCGAGAAAATATATGCATATGCAATATTTTAAGAAATAAAAGTAGACGTAAGTGCTGCTGAGGGCGCGCATGTTTTTGGAAGAGCAATTCCCCATGTGCCTCAGTGCTGAATAAACATACCTACTTTACAACTTTCAAGTTGTGACATCTTTCTCCGTATCATTTTGGCGAGCCAGGCAGGAGACTCTCCGCCTATTGCTAGGACCAGCTAGGGAGTGGATGACCTGGGCGCACCCCAGGATATTCCCCGGAGGAACTCCGCTCACCAGGCTGTTCACTGCAGGGGAAGACAAGAACTTGCTGGCACAGCGGATAAACAGTATGTTTTGAAATTTAAAAAAAAGAGCCCATAAGGCACACACAGGGCTAGGGCTGCTGGTAAGGCACGCAGAAACATCTGGTGCACAGCAAAGTCCCTGAAATAGCCCGGGCTAGCAAGCAACCGGCTAGAAGAGCTGGTGTAAGGGGGGGATTCGCTGACCACCTGATAAAGCTACTAGCCATACTGGGGGTGGATTGGGCAAATCTGATCAACACCCCGCTGCAGAGGCAAGAAAAGGGTAAGCGAAACCTTTAAAAGTATTGATGGTACCGTGGAACTGAGGGGGATTGTTAAAATCAGAATACATATATGTGTATATGTGTATGTGTTGTTTATCGCACTTGTGTATTGCTGTTTGTGTCGTTATTGTGTTAAGTATTGTTATAACTGTAATATTGCTTTATTGGAGAGTGTGGTAAGAAAATAATAACAAAAGTGGGACTGAGATAAGAGCAGAACAGAGTAAAGATACCCAAGGCAAGCCCAGTGGGGTGTGTTTTAGCGCACTGGAAGGAGATAGCAGGGACTGGAGGTTCAGAAAATAAGAGAACTCTTGTGAAGTATTGCTATCAGTGGTGGCCACTATATAAATTGGAGGACGGGGCAAAATGGCCACCTAATGAAACTTTAGATTATAATTCCTCAAAAATAACATGAGTTGGAATAAGAAGAGAAGGGAAATGGGACAAGGTGTCCTACGCGGACATGTTTTTCACCCTCCAAAATCACCCGGAGTGACAAAAAGATTGTGGAATTAAGCTGCTCCTTTACCTAGAGGTACTAGCTCTTGAAAAAGAAAACAGGAGCAATCAAGGGAAAATTAAGCGATGCTGTTCAGCACGTAGTATAGGTCAGAGATGTACAAAATCTGATAAAGTTCATAAGCAACTTCCTGAAATACAGGAAGAAAAGGAAAAAGAAAAAATAACCAACTTGTTTAAGCCTCCTCCTAAGAGACGGGAGGAAGATGTAGACTCAGAGGGAACTTCAATTCCCTCTCCTCCGGCTAGCCCTGTCTCATCCCAAACTAGGAAACATACAGTGCAGGCACCATTAATGGGAAACAGTGGGGCCAGAGGGGAAGAGCATGCTAATAAAAGCACCCTTTTCCACAGTCGATTTAGAAGCATGGGAAAAAGTTGCCAAAAATTATCAAAGTGACCCAGTAGGTACTGCAAAGCATCTGCGGTTTATAATAAAACAACATAACCCAGATTGGAGTGATATGCAATTATTATTAGATACAATGACAGAAACAGAAAAACAACTAATCTTAAAAACTGTGAGAGATTTGGCAGAAGATTATCATAAAACACAACAACAAGACGTAAAAGATTATTTTCCACTCCAAGACCCAAAATGGAGACCAAATAGATCCACAGAATTACAAAACTTGAAAGAGTACCAGGAGTGGATTGCAACAGGAATGGATAGGGCCATTCCTAAAGCTGTAAATTGGTCAGCCCTATATGAGGTAAAACAAAAGTCCCTCTGAGATACCATCCGAATTCCCGGATCGATTGAGGGACACAATGCGCCACAATACACCACTAGACCCAGAGTCTGACGTAGGGAAACAACAACTAATATCCTTGGTTTTAGGGCTATCTACAGGGGATATTAGACGCAAACTCCAGAAACTTCGGGGGCCAGATGGAAGGAATTTAGAGACCCTATTAGACGAGGCATGGAGAGTATTCAGTAATCGAGAAGAAGGTTATAAACAAAGGATGAAGAAAATACTAGCAGTTGTAGAAGGAGAAACAAAAGGGAGATACAGGCAAGGACCACCTGGACCAGGACCACCTCGGGTAGCCAAAGAGCAATGCATAATTTGTAGAAAGTTTGGCCATAGGAGCAACTGGTGCCCAGAGAAAAGACAGAATAGCCAGCAAGAAAAGAGGGGCCAGGACGGGATGGTTGCACACATGAAAAAAGACTGAAGACTCCAGCCTAGCAGATCCACTGGTTATAATGCAGCTAGGGGAAAAAGAGAAAGAAGTAGAATTTTTAGTAGATACGGGAGCAACTTATTTGGTTTTAAACAAAGCTTTGATGCCCATAGGAAATTATTACATTTTTGTAGAAGGGGCAACTGGTCAATCTGAAAAAGCATATTTTTGCAAACTGTTAAATTATAAACTTGGGAAACAATGGGGTGTTCACAAGTTTTTATACATGCCTAACTCCCCAAAAGCACTTTTGGGTAGAGACTTACTAGAACAATTACACGCAATCACTATGTTTAAAAATGGAGAAATTACTCTGGAGGCAAATGATCAACAATATATAGAAGTACTAAGTTTAGCCCTAGTCCCTACTCAGACTGAAAGAGAAATAAGTGAGGAAATAATAAGTCAAGCGTTTCCTGGAGTGTGGGCAACTAATGTGCTGGGAAAAGCTAAGAATGCACCCCCTATACAAATTAAACTCAAAGAAGGGAAACAAGCAGTCAGAATTAAACAATATCCACTAAGAAAAGAAGATAGAGAAGGAATTAGTCCAATAATTGAATTTTTTTTACAATTGGGACTGCTAAAAGAGTGTCAGTCTGACTTTAACACTCCTATCTGTTCACAAACCTGATGGGTCATACCAGATATTACAAGATCTATGAGCCGTTAATAAAGTAACTGAGGATCTTTACCCTGTGGTGGCAAACCCGTACACTTTGTTAACATGTTTAACACCAGAGCTAACTTGGTTTACCGTTTTAGATTTAAAAGATGCCTTTTTTTGTCTCCCTCTCCATGAAGCCAGCCAGAAAATTTTTGCATTTGAGTAGGAAAGCCATAAGAGTGGGCACAAAACTCAGCTTACGTGGACAGTGCTACCCCAAGGGTTTAAAAACAGTCCTACCCTGTTTGGGGAACAACTCGCAAAAGATCTGGAATCCTGGGAAGCCCCACCGGAAGAAGGAAAATTGTTGCAATATGTGGACAACCTCCTAATAGCTACCCACACCAAGGAAGCTTGTGTAGCTTGAATGGTAAGCCTCTTAAATTTTTTAGGGCTCCAGGGGATCTAAAAAAAAGTCTCAGGTGGTAAAACAGAAGGGCTGGGCTATGAAGTCAGTGCCGGACAACGACCCTTGGGGCAAGAGCGTAAAGAGATAATATGCCAAACCCTGAAACCCCAGACAATAAAAGAGTTATGGACCTTTCTGGGTATGACGGGATAGTGCAGATTATGGATCTACAATTACGGGTTGCTTGTAAAACCGCTATACAAGCTTATTACAAAAGAAAGCAGAGACCTCCAATGGATGAAGGAGGCCATGCAAGCCTTCAGTCAGCTAAAGAATGCCCTTATGTCAGCCCTGGCTTTAGGATTTCCGAACGTGAGTAAACCATTCTTTCTATTTTCTCATGAAAAGCAAGGGATCGCCTTGGGAATCCTGGCACAGGACTCAGGCCCATATCGACGGGCAGTTGCTTACTTCTCTAAGCAATTGGATGCAGCAGCCAAAGGGTGGCCTGGGTGCCTCAGGGCTGTCACAGCAGTCATGCTAAACATCCAAGAAGCATGCAAATTTACCTTGGGCCAGAAAATTACTGTGCTAGTGTCTCACACAATGTCAGCAGTGCTAGAAGTGAAAGGTGGACACTGGCTTTTCCCCACAGAGATTCCTGAAGTATCAGGCTATAACAGTGGAACAAGATGATGTGGAAATAGTGGTAACT
>NW_008667557.1:1158-5325 GCF_000695815.1 Acanthisitta chloris | reverse complement strand
GAAACTATTGAGGTCACACATTCCAGTCATCCGGATCTGAAG
The DNA here is from genome assembly GCF_000695815.1 of Acanthisitta chloris. NCBI lineage: Eukaryota > Metazoa > Chordata > Aves > Passeriformes > Acanthisittidae > Acanthisitta > Acanthisitta chloris. The sequence continues at coordinate 5,283 of NW_008667557.1, read as the reverse complement.
GATACCCCTTTAGATGACGCAGAAACCTGGTTTACTGATGGAAGCAGTTATATCATCGGTGGAAAACGATATGCTGGGTATGCAGTTACACCTGCAAAGAGGTAATAGAATCGGGACCTTTGCTGACTAACACCTCTACACAAAAGGCTGAAATAATTGCTCTAACCCATGCTTTAGAAATAGCAAAAGGAAAAAGAACAAACATTTACACAGACTCAAAATACGCATTTGGAGTTGTACATGCACACGGAGCCATTTGGAAATAGGACTACTAAACTTGCAAGGGAAAAACATTAAAGATGCACAAGAAATAATGCGACTTAGAAGCAATCCAACTCCCTGAAAAAGTAGCAATAATGCACATCAAAGCACACCAAAAAGCGAGCTCAGAATTGGAAGAAGGAAATGAGCTGACAGACAGAGGCAAAAGAAGCAGCAAAAGGTGAGGTCATAGCTGAGGGAGCCTTGATCCCAGATGGACAGATCTCTCTTGAAGATACGCCAACATATAACAGAAAAGATAAAAAGGTAACTAAAAAACACGAAGGGACATATAACCAAGAAGGATGGGTAATTACGACAGAAGGGAAACTACTCATTCCCTCTCATTTATTATGGTTGCTAGTAAGAAAGGAACATCAAAAAACAAACTGGGGAATAGATGCAGTATACAATTATTTAATTGAGAAGATTGTTGCTAGGAATCTATATGCCACCGTTACACAGGTAACCTGGCAGTATGATCTTTGCCTCCAGACTAATCCAAAAAATATCCCCAAACTAGAACTCGGCCAAATTGGAAAGGTCCATGGGCCCAGACAACAATGGCAGATTGATTTCTCAGAACTTCGAAGAAAAGGGGGGTATAGATATTTGTTGGTATTAACAGATAGCTTTTCAGGATGGCCAGAAGCCTTCCCCACCAGAACCGCCAGGGCTTGAGAGGTAACCCAAGTATTATTATAAGAAATCATACCATGCTTTGGAGTTCCAGCCACAATATCTTCAGATAGAGGGCCACATTTTATTTCAAGGGTAGTGCAGCAAATTAGCCGCCACTTGGGCATAGATTGGGAGTTTCACACTCCATATCATCCCCAATCAAGTGGCCAAGTAGAGAAAATGAACCATTTAATCAAGCAACAAATTGTAAGACTCGGGCAGGAAACTAATTTACCCTGGCCCCAATCTCTTCCACTCGCATTGCTATAAATTCGGACCAAACCTAGAACAAAAGAAAAGTTAAGTCCCTTCGAAATGCTCTATGGGAGATCACATGGAGTACAGAAAGGGATGTCTACCCAAATTGGTGAAGAAGTAATCACCAATTACATGATAGAATTAGGGAAACAACTTAGAAAAATTGAAAAACATGTGGCTGGAACTCAGAGCAGAGGGTTAGATGGGCCAGTACATAACATACAACCCAGAGATTATATATATGTTAAATCCCTTGCAGAAAAGACACTAGAGCCGCAGTGAGAAGGGCCATTCCAGGTACTCCTTACCACTTTTACCACGATTAAAATCAGAGACCAACATGCTTGGATCCATGACACTCAAGTGAAAAAAGTACAAGAAGCCCGGTGGAAGGCAACTCCTGGCAGTGACGAACTGAAGTTAAAGCTCATACGGACAAGATGAGGATCACCATGAGTAGACACGCAAGTTTGACTAATTTGGTTATGGTCACGGTTATAATTATAATTCAGGAACATGTTTATAGCAAAAAAAATGTTGAATGGCCTTGGTCCCAGGGCCGTATGAAGTTTACAGATTACATGGGTGATGAATCTGACATTCAAGGATTAAATTTATCAACTGTAGTAATGCACAACGGTCAAGTGTATACAAAACCGGAATGGGGAAGAAAAATAGAAAACTGGCCTACATCCCTCCCAGATCTATGTGATGAGGGATTCCCCTGGTATTGTCCAGGATATTCTTGCACTTATTTACAGGAGACTTGGCAACTTCAAGGGACCCAAGGGGAAACATTTCAAGTGGGATGCCGGATGACTAATGGGATGTCTCATAGGAAAGCAACTGAAATTACATTTTCGACAGACTTGGTAAATAAGACTAAAATAAATTGTGACAATCCAAAAGAGTTAGATTGTTGGCATAATTTCACACTGGAACAAACTACTACAGTGGTTTGCCTTTGGAGCCAAGATACTACTGGACTCACATTCAGACTCAGAATAAATGTGAGGCCCGTAACAACACTGTCTCCGGTACCTACGTCGACTCCCATTATACCATTTACCAAGATCTGTCCAATTGGCCCTTATGTAGTGAGGAACACCAGACAACAACTGCTTTTCAATCCCGAATGGTCCCTTAAACGAGTTGAGCTAGTGATGCAAACTAATATTTCTGAAATTCAACCAGCATGCTCCCCCTTTATAAAAACATCTTTCAAAGGTTGGGTAACTTGGTTATGGAAACAAACCCCCTTAAAGGGTAGAAAGCAATGTGACTGGAATATTAGGAACCGGATTAGGAATACTGAATGAGATTGATTCAGAAATACTAATGAATAAATTGGCCGCTGCAATTGGCAACCTAATAAAATTAAAACAACCTCTACAGTCATCCCTACTAGCCCTAGGAACAAGTCAATGGCAAGTTTCAAAGATATTACCCAAATGGGAGAAGTTTGAGGAACAAGACCACAAACTAATAGTAGATGCCCTTAATATGGCCCAAGACAATGTATCATTAGCTTTTAGTTGTATACAAGCACAGCTATGGATGCAGTCTGCAGATGCTTTAGTGATAAGAAAAGGAAATTAAGGTATTCTCCCAGTTGCAGTATGAAAAGTCATTTGAGATAATGCCACTGTCCTAGAAAGAAAACTCCAATCTTGGTAGACCTTAGTAAAGTTCACCTATAATCCGGTTACTAATATGGCTACAGCCTTTGTACTTAGTATACCTAATGCTACAATTCATGTTTATCCACCCTATCATAGCATTAGGATTAAATCGTGAAGGAACGGTACTCTACCCTATTGAACACAGAATGTGGGTCCGGAAGAAAGTAGAAAATTGGCAAACCGTAAATCTAGAACCCTGTATAGTAAAAGAACAACAAGGATTTATCTGCAAAAGTAAAACAATTGATGCAAAAGATATATGTCTTGATACTGAGGAAAGCATTTGTCATTATGAAATTCATCTAGATATCAGTCAAAAACCAATACTTATATATGTTGGTAAAGTTGCGTATGTCTAAGAACTGCCTGTATCTCCGTAAGCATTGACCATGTAACCACAGTTGTTACAAGCCATTCTAATTTTTGTGTTTGCAACTTTGTTAGAGTTAATGGGTGTGACTTTTTGTATCTAGTGCCAGTTGTGTCCCATCAATTAATAAAGTCTAACTACATGTTGTATCATAACTTATCACCCACACCTATTGGAATAAACCTTACACTAGTATGACAATTGGTTAAGCACCCAGACTTAATCGAGATTCTGAAAGAGGTGTGAGAAAAAGGGAAGAAAACTTTAATCACTATTCACTATGATATGTAAGAAATAAAAAAAATTTTGCAAAGAGTAAAGCAAGTCATCACTGGTAGGATGTACTCTTTAGATGGTCACCTATTGCAAATGGCATTCTAAATACATTGTGTCACCCCACTGTTGTTCTTTTGATATTGGTTAGTGTTAGCTTTGTTTTAACTATTGTGCTGTTTGGAATTGGAGAATGTTACGATGCATGGCAACTTTGACTTTGTTGTCAAGTGCACACAGCCCAGCATTAAGAGATGCTTATCGCAGAAGTTTATTGGAAAAAGAACCTGTATATTAGTAAAAGAATCTACTAATCCCATAGAAAGAGGAGAATTGATGTAAAAATTAACCAATAATGAATTGTAGATGTTGAACTATACAATAACAGTTATGCAACATGTAGTGTATTTGCTTACTCACCATGACATGTAGTGTATTTGCTTGTTTACCATGTATCGTGTTGCTTATACCTACCCATGATAAGGAAAAAGGTGTTGCATGGTTCCTGATATCTAAACATCCAGACCCCAAAGCCAGCTAAAGACTGGTTTTGCAGTTTGGATGAAGACCAGAGAGCCAAGGAGCATGCACAAGGGAAAG
>NW_008667557.1:0-1120 GCF_000695815.1 Acanthisitta chloris | reverse complement strand
TTACTCCATCAGAAGACCCTCACCCACAATCACCAGAAGGCGGTGCACAAGCACAGATGTGAAGAAAAGCTCATTATAATACGAGGCGAGAGTAGGCAGAGCTAGATTATGAATATGCATTAATATTCCAGAAAAATATATGCATATGCAATATTTTAAGAAATAAAAGTACACACAAGAGCTGCTGAGGATGCACATGTTTTTGGAGGCGTGATCCCCCATGTGCCTCAGCACTGAATAAACATACCTACTTTAAAACTTTCAAGTTGTGGAGTCTTTCTCCGTATCCCTCTTAGTACCTGTATCATGAAGCAGTCATCCACATATTCTAGGAATCTTCTGGACCTGTTTGTTCCAGCTGTATGGTGTTCCCAGTTAACATCTGGGAGACTGTGTTGCCCTAGGTCGCCCCTCCATCCCAGGATCTTCATCCTCCTCATCAGTTGACTGTTTTGGTTCCAGGGCTTCATACCTGTTGTAAAAATACCAGTCCTACTTGTCATTGTCAAGTTCTCAAGAGGAGGAGCCTTCCTCCTAGTATGGGCAATGACCAGGTTCCAGCCTTCTTGTTCAACAGATGTTTCTCTAGCTACCTGCCAGGGTTCCAGGTCCACCTGCCTTTCCACTACAATGGAAGTTCAAGACTACCAAATCTGTAGTGTCTCTGAGAATCATCTATCAATCGCTCACTCATTTTCTCGAATACTGCGTAGCCCATTCACTTCCTCCTGTAGTTCCTTCACCTGGCAACACAGCTCATCAACAACAGCACACCTTCTACAAAAGGAATGATTGTTGGTCCCAGCCTCACAGAGAGGTCAGGCACTCCTGGCAATCTGAGACCTGGAAAGCTACATCTACCACCAGAAAGTCTGTCTGTCTGGAGGCCTCTGACACAGTTGGTACATGGACTCCAGTAGCTACAAGGGAACAGGCTATGTGGCATGTCAGAACTATACCTGAAAGGGGGTACACTACTAAGACTGGGGCTGAAAACAACTCTTTGTACCCCTCTTCACCAGCTATTGGGGCTATTTGCTGCTTCTACGGTCTGTTCCTGGATGGTCGGATGGGAGCCCTTCCTGCTTGCCCCGTGTCCTGGTTTGAGCCAGGATGGGGT
>NW_008667556.1:0-32500 GCF_000695815.1 Acanthisitta chloris | reverse complement strand
ATGATATCATTGTGTGGGGCAATACAGAGGCAGAAGTTTTTGAGAAAGGGAAGAACACAGTCCAAATCCTTTTGAAAGCTGGTTTTGCTGCAAAACAAAGTAAGGTCAAGGGACCTGCGTGGGACATTTAGTTTGTAGGAATTTAACTGCAAGATGGATGTTGTCAGATCCCAGTGGATGTGATCAACAAAATCACAGCTATGTCTCCACCAACTAGTAAGAAACAAACACAAGCTTTCTTAGGCATTGTGAGTTTTTGGAGAATGGACATTTTAAATTGTAGTTTGATCGTAAGCCCTGTCTGTTAAGTGACCTGGAAGAAGAATGATTTCAAATAGGTCCCTGAGCAGCAACAAGCTTTTGCACAGATTAAATGTAGCCCTCAGGCCAGTCTGGGCAGGGTAAAATGTATTAAAAAAAAAAAGTAAAAATGTGCTCTTTACTGCAGGCAGGGCAAATGGCCCTACTTGGAGGCTCAGCTGCTTTGGAAGTGATTGGTGCTGAAGCATAGCTTCTCCTGGCACCCCAACTGCCAGTGCTGAGCTGGATGTTCTCTATACATCATGCAGCTGGTGCAACAGGGAGTAAGTGGGTTGCACTGATCATGAATTGAGCTCGAATAGGAAATCCCAGTTGTCCAGGAATATTGGAAGTGGTCATGAACTGACCAGAAGACAAAGATTTCAGAACGTCACTAGAGGAGGAGGTAACAGGTACCGAAGGGGCCCCACTTTATCATGAGCTACTAGAAAATAAGATGCAACATACCTTGTTTACTGATGGGTCCTGCAATATTGTAGGAAGGCAGCAGAGATGGAAGAACATGATGCCCACCAGTATATAAACTGGTAGTTCTCTGGAAGGAGCTGATCACTGCTCAGGGACTGGCTGAGCATTGGTCAGTGGATGGTGAGCAGTTGTATTGTGCATTACTGGTTTTTCCAGGACTTTATTCCTCTGTTACCTGCCTTCCCATTACAATAAAAATATGATAATATTTTAGTGTCTTTCTGATACTGAACTGCTCTTATCTCACAGGTTTTACCTTTTCCTGATTCTCTCCCTCATCCCACAGGGTTCAGGGAGGGAGGAATGAGTGAGCAGCTGTGTAGTACTTAGTTGCTGACTGGCACTTGGGCTTTCTAATGTATGTAATACTGGCAGTGGGCCCTGTGGGTTTTTGAACTTCTGCTTGTATTACAAGGATAAAAGTATTGCAGTGGAAAACAGTGGCCAGAAGTACTTTTTTCCCCCTGTCAGTTTAGAATACTATAGGAGTCATCATAATTTTATATGTGTTAATGTGGATGAAACTGGAGTTTAGCTTTTCAGCAGGGATGTTGTGTAGGTATTGGGTCGTGGCAGTTATCACAGCTTTTTTGTTTCAAGTAAGTTTTAAGAGTGTTTAACGTTAAATATCGTTAAATATAATCAAGGTGTCTCTTTTTTATATTTTAGGAGGCTGAATATGGTGGGCATGATCAGATTGATTTATATGATGATGTAATTTCTCCATCTGCAAATAATGGAGATGCCCCAGAGGATCGTGATTATATGGATTCTCTCCCACCATCTGTTGGTGATGATGTAGGTAAAGGAGCTGCACCAAATGTTGTCTATACGTATACTGGAAAGAGAATTGCCTTGTACATTGGAAATCTTACTTGGGTAAGTATCTTGCTGTTATTTGGTTGTAGACAGGAATTTTCATTATGGACATAACTATTTGTGAATTTTTTTTGCTTTGAAATGTTTTAGATGAAATATTACGAATACAGGTGGGTTTGTTTTTGTTGAGTTGTAGTTGTTGCTTTATTACTATTATTCGTGGTTGTGTGGTTTTTTTTTCTTTTACCTGAAATTTAGTGAGCCTATCTGGAGCTGTCATGATGTCCTAGAAATGGAGAAAGACTTCAGTAAATATAAACTTTAAAGTTTCTGTGTGTTTTAAGTGTTATGAAGGAATATTTGGTACAATCGTCTTGGGGTTTTTAGAGAACTGAATAAAAGAAGAGATCAAGTTTACACTGTGAGATACTTCATGCCTGTAGATACTTTAAGGTTACTGAACAAACCCAGATTTTAGTAAATTCTTGCTAGAAGTTTTAGTTTAAAAGGAGGTGGAAAGTTCTCTGGGTTTTTCTTGAAATTACTTTTCATGTTTTTCCAGTGTCTTTTTACACCAGCAGTGACTCTTAGAACTAACTGTTTTCAGTTATTTATCTTGAGGGTTTTTCCTTCATCCAAGGAGTACAGGTTTATGATAAGAGCAGCTGCAGTTCAGTGAGTTAAGACAATTACCTTTGTTAGCTTTAAAACATCTTAAAATCAATTGCAGTTAAGAAACAAAGTGCAAGAGCTGTTCTGTGGCTGAATTATATAGAGCTTTTATCTGTTTACATGAAATCAAATGTTCACACATGCAAAATTCTTACACAAGTTTTTTTTTTCCCTTCTGATACTTTCCTTTCTTACTAGTGCTAAATTTGAAAAATAATGCTTTATGGGTGCTTAGGTGTTTTTTTTTCATGAGTTATTACAGTATTCTGATTTCAGGAGGTAATAGGTAAGTAAAGGAGCTGTTGACTTAACAGTTGTCCCATTGTGAAGAACATGAATGGAATCAGTAAAATGTGCATGAATTAGCAGAACTTATCCAAGTCAAATGTCTCACTGTCTAAAGCAGGTAGGGCAGTATTCAGCAATTTGTACCTATTACTCAGTATTTGGCTTCACAAATGACATAAATGCACTTTCTGTGGATAACTTACTTTAGCGTTGTTACTGTGTTTTCTTCGTGTTTAGCTCTCAGGAAAGTAATTTGTTGAATTTTTAAAAGAAGTCTTGATTTGAGGGAGATAGGTCAAGTAGTTCAGAATCCTGAAATCCTACCTTGCACTTCTCATATGAAATTTAAAGGGGTGATGGAGTTATACAAGTAGGAAGAAAACCATAATATTAGTATATTTCTGTATCTTTGGATATGATGAAATTGTTAAAAATTACATAGTAATTTATAGGCATTTCCAGCAAGTAGGTTTGGTGAAGTGGAAGCAGTTGTTTCTAACTGTAGTTTACATACTAATTTCCCTTGTTTTGTCTGCAGATCCTGTTATTTTTGTGCAAATAGTATGTAGCTCACTAAACTCTCACTAGTCAAAGCTCTCATAAAGAGCACCTGGTTAATAAGGTATTTAAAATTGACATTTGTGTGTAAATAATAGGCTCAGAGGGAGAAAATGTGAATCAGGTGTGGAAAAAGTAGCAGTCTTTTGATACTATTAAACTGAGTTAATGAAATAGTATTGAATATAAACTTTGTACTCTCAGAAGACAAAAGTAACACAAGTACAAAATTTTTTGACATATTCTAACTTGCACACTGTGCAAATGGGGGTGATGCAATGTAGCATATGGGCATGAGTGTGTAATAAATAAATTTTCTGAGAATTTGAAAATAAAAATGAGTACTCTCCAAAAGTCAGAATATATTGATAGCTTGAACAAAGTATTCCTCTTGGTCAATTTCTCACACACACATTAAAAAAAAAATCCATGGAAAACTTAGTTGCCCTTTGCCTGGTGTTTTAGATAAGCTTTCATAGTAGAATATTAAAAATATTTTTCAGTGGACAACAGATGAAGACTTAACTGAAGCAGTTCATTCACTGGGGGTAAATGATATTTTGGAGATAAAATTTTTTGAAAATCGTGCTAATGGCCAGTCTAAAGGGTAAGAACTTACCATTTTTCCTGTACGTGGACTGAAGTTTGGGAGGGTGAAAATGGGGGAGGAGTTCTCAATTTTTATAACTATCTTTGAACTGATATCTTTGTTTATCTATCCAGCAATGATTTGGCATATCATTTCATGCTAATGACTTAAATTCAGTCACAAATTTTTATAATGGTGTTGTGTGTCTCATTATTTTGTGGGTGTAATCTTGTTGGCCATCTTCATTAAGACTATTCCTAGATTTCAGTTAGTGTGCTGATGATACTTGTTGTTCCTCATAGTGTAAATACTGTTCCCCCAGCCTTTATTATTAAATCTTTACATCTTTATGGTCCATTAGCTGTTGACAGTGAGTGCTTGAGCCCATTTTTCTCTGGCAACCTACACTTCGTTGCATGAATGTGCTTTTCTGTCTCCTTAGTAGTAATGAGCACACAGTGTATGCTTAATAATAACTTGGTCATAGTGTATTGATAAATCTTCCAAATAGTACCCTTGTACTTTTTTTTTCTTATATGTCATGGACTAAGTTGTCTTATCTGCTCTAAAAACTGGACTAAGACCTGTGATACAGTTTGTGTATCTAGTTTTCTTTTGTGTACTGTAAGTAATCTTTTTCATGAGGCATCAGGATATCCAGAAAACAGAGAAATTGTGGTGTAACTTTTTCCATTTCCTTTCAGGTTTGCCCTTGTGGGTGTGGGATCGGAAGCATCCTCCAAAAAGTTGATGGATTTGTTGCCTAAAAGAGAATTGCATGGGCAGAACCCTGTTGTAACTCCATGTAATAAACAGTTTCTGAGTCAATTTGAAATGCAGTCAAGGAAAAGTAAGCTTTTCTTATCTGCTCCCTTGAAAAGCAGAAAAAGTAGTTTGGCAGGTTTTTTCTCAGCATCTGATAATTTCTACATGGTTTAAAATAGCTATAAAATGCTTACAGTCCAGGTAAATGAAGTTGCATCTTTGCTTAGAGATGCTAATCCTAAGTTAAAGAAATCCCTTAATACACTGAAGAGGTGCTGCGTTCTCTGAAAGAGGGTTGCAGCTTTGCGCAACTCTTGACTTAACAGTTGGAGACACTTTCTCAATTTCTTGTGGATGTAGTTAAAAAAAAAGCACAAGAGTATTTAGAAGTTTAACATTTGTAGACAAACCAGACTAAATTTCAGTGTCTGGACAGTCTGTGTTTAGGACAAAATGAGGAAGAGATGTTCTGTGTTGTACTTCAGCACCATGTCTTATGGTTCCCATTCCTAATTGTTTGTGGCCTTTGGCTGCCTTAAAGGAAGGACTGTCAGGCTCTCCAGATGCTGTTCTGTTAGTATGGTGCATACTGTAACACTGCCAGATTTTAGCAAAGCACATTTTTCTCCCCAAATGCATTGGGTTTGGGTACCAAGGAACAAGTGGGTGCTCATAAGGTGGTGCTTTAGTGTTGCATAAAGCATTAGATGAAGTGTTGAAATGCTTTAACCTGTTTTGATTTATGTAATTACACTTTTGCTTTTCCATTGCAGCCACACAGTCTGGACAGATGTCTGGGGAAGGTAAAGCTGGTCCCCCAGGAGGAAGCTCACGAGCAGCATTTCCACCTAGTAACAGAGGGCGAGGTCGTTTTCCAGGTGCCATTCCAGGTGGAGACAGATTCCCTGGACCAGCAGGGCCAGGAGGGCCACCACCACCTTTCCCAGGTAAATTATTTATATATGGACTTTGAATTTTATTTGATTGGGGGTTTTTTGTTTTATTTTAATGTGGCATAGTTATTTGGGAAATTACAAAGATCAAGACAATTCAGTAATGAGCCATAATTAGTATTCATAACTAGATTGTAAGATTTAACTATTTCTTTGTTGATATTCATCAGGGAGTTGTACTTACTAAATTTGATAGCAGCTTTTAGATACATTCTTTTTAAAATGTCTATATACATACTCAAGTATGAAAAAATTAAAGTAGATCATGTTAGCAAGTAGATTTGTTTCACTGCAGTGTATTTCAGATTTTCTGATTTTGCTATATGGGGTGAGAATACCTGTGTTGCAGAGTGTAAAGTCACTCATTTACTCACTGCATTACAAGTTTGCACATTATTAGAAATTCAGCTTTGGTTCAGTCTCACCAATAGGTCAGTTACTTGGCACTTAAAATGCTAGAAATATGAAGAGGAGGTATTCATTTTTAGTCTGGTGTCTGATACGGGACAAATCTCTTAAACAGGTTAGCACTGCAGTGAAGTTCGTTTCAGCTGAAATATTTTTGAAGTAAATGTCATTAAGTAGTAGATTGTCTACCAATAGTCATAGGGACATAGTGAAATTGAAAAGCCACCAACGAGAACCTGAAAGTAGTTTTGGATACCACATTTACATTACCTTTCTCAATATAGCTTTCCCCTATTTTTTAATGTATGTTGTGTCTTGAGCCCCATGTGAAACACTCGCTGCATGTGTAAGTAGGATGTTTTGAGCTTTTGTAAGTTTTTTTGGGTTTTGGTAGCGACAGGTGATTTAAGTGATTTGGGAAGTGAGTTGTCATTTTTCAGGAGAATATTGTTCTCAGTTATCTCACTATTGATACAGATATGTTAAACATTTTCTAAGCTGCTGGACCCAAAGTGGGACCATGTATGTCTTGTATAAGTTGTGCAATGTTCAGTGAGGGCTGCTTTCATTCTGTTGTTGTTGTCAAGAATTAAAGACAGGAATGTTAATGATTTCACTGAGTATTTTATTTCTTTGTATTTATGAACTCAATTTTGTTTGCTTGTTTGTTTTTTCTTATTTTTATTTTAGCTGGACAAACTCCCCCACGTCCACCTTTAGGTCCTCCTGGCCCACCAGGCCCACCAGGCCCTCCACCTCCTGGTCAGGTCCTCCCACCTCCATTAGCTGGACCTCCTAATCGTGGTGACCGTCCACCACCACCGGTTCTGTTTCCAGGACAGCCTTTTGGTCAACCTCCACTTGGGCCACTTCCTCCAGGCCCTCCACCACCAGTTCCAGGCTATGGGCCACCACCAGGTCCACCACCACCTCAGCAGGGTCCACCTCCACCTCCGGGTCCATTTCCCCCTCGTCCACCTGGTCCTCTTGGGCCACCCCTGACTCTCGCTCCTCCTCCACATCTCCCTGGGCCACCTCCAGGTGCTCCACCACCAGCACCACATGTGAATCCAGCTTTCTTCCCCCCACCTGCCAATAGTGGCATACCTACTTCAGACAGCCGTGGCCCACCTCCAACAGATCCATATGGCCGACCTCCACCATATGACAGAGGTGACTATGGGCCACCTGGAAGGTGAGTGCTTTTGGTCTAATGTGCTTGGGTAGCAGATTTTATGCCTCTTGTAGGAAGCGTTTGATTTTTCCCTTTCAATGCAAATGTCAGAAACAATTATAAGTAGGGCTGGAAGGGATCCCACCAGTCTTGTAGTTTGCCCCTTTTAACTTCTCCCATGAAATATATCCCAGAAACATGTTTGCAGCAGTAAGAAAATTCTGAAATGCAACACCAGTAATCTCACTCTGGCTTTTCACTGAACTGTTTGTCCTCACTGTATTTGGCAGTGTCATTCCATGTGCTCTACGTATAAACTTATCTATCACTTCTTATGCAGTAGCTTCTGGTTGTGCTTCTGTCTTAACTGGAAATTCTGACTTTTACCTGTACCATTGTGCTTTGCGGTCTGTCTTTCGAGAACGCTCTGGAGTTTTCCTTTTTGAATATGTGCATATGTTGAGGTCATACCAAGCTCATACCATTTTCATCTTTTGGCAGCATTGCTTGTCCCTTTTTTCTTCAGGATTCAATTAAAAGTTAGTCTTTGTCTCAAAAGCCAGGTGTGAATTTGCTGCAAGACCTTTTATCTTCCTTTCCTGTCAAGATGTTTCTGCTTGTTTGGTGCAGCCTTACTGTGTTTGTAGCAGTGGCTTTTCCTGTGGTTAATCCTATCTGGGACAAAGTTCTTAAGTCTCTGACTTGACATGAGTTGTCAAGTTTTTCACATCTTGTTTGAAACATCTTTTTCATCTGTGATTTCAAGTATCTCTGTCTTGCTGCTGTTTCTTGATTTTTCACCATGTTTGTATTTGTCACAGAAAATTTTGCTATAAATTGTACATATACATAGATTTGAATTTTTCAGTAGTAATTTTACTGCTAGCATGAGACATGCTTCTCTGTCTTAAAATATTTTCTGCAAAGATGCTTTGCTTTGGTTCTTTTGTCACAGAGTTTAAAAAACCCCAAGCATTTGAACATACTATGTTCATACAACAGACCCTACAGGAATTCAAGCATTTGGCTTAATTGCCTGAAATATAAGACTATAAAGTGTTGGGTGTTTTTTGATGGACAAAATCAAGGTTGTCTGCAGTTTATAGAATGTCTGGGGAGGGAAGGAGTGGGAATAGGACAGTATAACTTACTGTCCAGTATTTTCATTAATAATGTTAAAGCTATCATCCATAACTATTTAAATTGTCATTAATTATATATCATAGGCGTTTCACTGGAAATAACATGTCCATAAGAGAAAAATTACATATTCCATTCTATGGGAGGCACACGAAAAATAATACTCAAAACTCAGGGAGGTATGAATTTTTAGACATTTCCTCTTATGCTAAACTGGCTATAGGATCTTGTTCCACTTCTTGCAATTAAGAGGATAGCATTGCTTATTATTCTGCATTTTCTTTCTACCAGAAGAACTAACACTGTTCTAGAAATATCAAGCAGTGGGCTAGTTTGACAGTCTCAGCATTTGTCTCTAACATATTTCTCCAAATTTTCTGTATGACACAGAGACTGGCTAATAGGACACTGCAAAACTTTTGGGAAAATTCAGGTTTACTTCTGTTACTTTGTAAACCCTGTATAGGTAGCTGATATTAAAGTGTAATGAGTATGAGGATTCTGCTTTATTGCTTCCTCCTTACTGTGACTGGTTTGGAGATTGAATTGGAGCACCTTGAACTTGACCAGAAATTAAAAAAAATAAATTAGCAGTAAAATATTGGTGTATGGTTCAGAAAATTGAGCGTTTTAAAGATGACAACTATATTTGTTTTTCAAAAGTTATAGCCTTCTGGTCTTAGTTAAGATCTGGGAAACAGGATCATATAGTTCTGATTCCAGTATTGTTATAAAAATTATCTCTAATTTTGCTGAAAGTCACATTGCCTATGTACATGTATTTCCACATCCATTCAATTGGGAATAATATCTATTTACAGACCTTCAAGGATTTTGTGAAAAGTAAAAATACTTATAAAGCACAATATTAAGTGCTGCTGAATCTTCAAAACAGATGGGATGAACAAAATATATTTATACAGCAATGTCTTAATGGTTTTGGGGGTTTTTTGTTTGGGGCGTTTTTTTTTTAAGCTTTCAGGATTTTATACTGTAATGTGGTGCTTAACCAAAACCAAACCCAGATGCTGCTTTCTTTTCTGTTTGTCACTGCTTAAAGTTGCAAACTCAGATTGTTGATATTGCAATGATAGCTACTGAAGTTCTTCTTAACCTTTTAAATACTAGTTTTATTGCTTGCAGAGAAATGGATGCTGCAAGGACACCTCTAAGTGAAGCAGAATTTGAAGAAATCATGAACAGAAATAGGGCAATCTCAAGCAGTGCCATTTCGAGAGCTGTATCAGATGCCAGTGCTGGTTAGTAAAACTCAGTTAATGTGTTTGCTATTCTATCCAACAGAAAAGAATTTATAGGAGTTTATTAGGGTTTTTACAGGGTATTTATATAAATACATCGGCAGCAAAAGGAGGGTCAAGGAGTGCCTCCATCATTCACTGAATGCAGAGGGTAGTGTAGTGACAGGGGATGAGGCACTCAATGCTGCCTTTGCCTCAGTCTTAAATATCAAGACCAGTTGTTCTCAGGACATGCACCTCCCAGAGCTTAAAGTTGGTGATGTAGAGATTAGTTAGGCCCACATAATCCAGAGGGTGACCTGCTGCACTGATGAGACACTCACAAGCCTATGGGCCCTGGTGAGATCCACCCTACAATAATGAGGGAACTGGTGAAAGAGCTTGCCAAAACACTCTCAATCATCTACTAGTAGTCCTGGATAACTGGAAGTTGCAGCTGACTGGAAATTAGTAAACATGACACCCATCTATAGGAAGGGTTGGAAGGAGGATCCAGGGAACTGCAGGCCTGTCAATCTATCCTTGCTTCCAGGCAAGGTCATGGAGGTGATCATCTTGAGTGCTACCACAGGGCACATGCAGGGCAGCCAGGGGATCAAAACCAGCCAACATGGATTTATGAAGGGATGGTCCTGCTTGACTAACTTGATCTTCTATGACAAAATGACTCAGTAGAGAAGGGAAAGGCTGTGGATGTGATCTGTATGGACTTCACTAAACCACTTGACATTGTCTCCCACGGCATCTTCCTAGTAAAACTGACTGCTCGTGGCTTGGTTGGGTGGACTCTTGAATAGGTAAAAAACTGACTGGATGGCCAGGCCAGAGAGCTGTGGTGAATGGAGCTAAATCCAATTGGCATCTGGTCACTAGTGGTGTCCCCCAGGGCTCAGTACTGGGGCCAATCCATCCTATCATCTTTATTTATAATCTGGACATGGGGATTGAGTGCACCCTCAGTAAATTTTCAGACAACACTAAGTTGGGTGGGAGTGTCAGTCTGCCTGAGGGTAGGAAAGCTCTACAGAGAGACCTGGACCAACTTGATCAGTGGGCTGAGGACAGCTGCATGAGGTTCATTAAGGCGAAGTGCTGGTCCTGCACTTGGGATACAACCCCGAGCAGCACTACAGGCTGGGGAAGGAGTGGCTCGTGAGTTTTTCATCAGAAAGGGACTCGAGAGTGCTGGTGTGGACAGCTGCTCAGCATGAGCCAACAGTGTGCACAGGTGGTCAAGAAGGTCCATAGCTCTTGGCCTGTACCAAAAATAGTGCGGCCAGCAGAACTAGGGAAGTGATCATCCCCCTGTACTCAGCATTGGTGAGACCACACCTTGAGTATTGTGTTCAGTTTTGGGTCCCTCACTTTGAAAAGGACATTGAGGCACTGGAGTGAGTCCAGTGAAGGGCAACAAGGGTAATAGAAGGTCTAGGACACATGTTCTATTAGGAATGAGTGAGGGAATTGGGTTTGTTTAGCCTTGAGAAGAGGCAGCTCAGGGGTGACCTCATTGCTCTCTACAACTACCTTCAAGGGGGTTGTAGAGAGTGGGGGATGGTCTCTTCTGTCATGTCTGCAGTGAGAGGACTAGAGGGAATGGTTATAAGATGAGAGAGCGAAGACATCAGATTAGATGTTAGGAAAAAATTTTTTCACTGTTAGGGTGATCAGGCACTGGAATAGGTTGCCTAGGGAGGTGGTGGAGTCACCATCCCTGAAAGTGTTGAAGAGATGTCTGGATCTGGTGCTGGGTGATATGGTTTAGGAATTACAGTAGTAGTGTGTGGTTGTCTGTTGGACAGTCACATACCATATGTTGGACTGGATGATCTTAAAGGTCTCTTCCAACCTGTGATCTTACTAGCAGTCTGAAACACCTGGAGCCACATTTTCTTCATAGGATGCTGAATTGAGGTACAACTTAATGACTGATTGTCTACTGTGGATCAGGTAGTTTCTGAGAATACCTTCTGGGTACTAAATGTGGATAGTATTTAAATATTTGGTTCTATAATAAATTATCTGAGTGGCTCTTAAGAAGAAAATACTCAAAATGGTAATATGCTTACAGATAAAATCTGTGTTTTAATCAGCATAATTTTCTGATCCTGATGTTATATCATTTTCAGGGGACTATGGAAGTGCTATAGAGACCTTGGTAACTGCAATTTCCCTAATTAAACAGTCCAAAGTATCTGCAGATGATCGCTGTAAAGTACTCATTAGCTCTCTTCAGGACTGCCTTCATGGGATTGAGTCCAAGTCTTATGGTTCTGGATCCAGGTAAAACTTTCCTCTTCCATCAGCCCTTACTTAAAAAAGGGAAGGTGTAATGCAGGACTAGTTCACATAAAAGAAACTAAATCATGGAAAAGGCTGAGTTGCATAAGAAATGTGAAAAAAAAAAATGATGGTTTGCTGCATTTAGAATACTTACTGTTAAATTAACCCTCTTTTCAAAATTGACCTGACTAGCTTAAATTTTACTCTTATTTAGTGGTTTTAGTGCATACTTTCCATACACTGATTAGCAGCCATGTTGTAGTGATCATTTGAGGTATGGTCCATTTCCCTCAGCAAATTTCAGTCATCTCATCCTCCATTCTCAGCATGTACTTTGTGGATGCCTCTTACTACCAGTAACTGCATTCTTAGCCATCACTGTTTGTACCAGCTGTTTTTCATGTTATATACAAAAATGTGTCTGCATCACAGGGAGCAGACATTTCTCTCATAGCTGTTTTTGGTCAAATTCATACCCAGAAGCAGAATACAAAATTGGTATGGGGATGACTAGTATTTGGGAGGAAAGTTTAATGAAGTAATTTCTTTTAGAAGACGTGAACGATCCAGAGAGAGGGACCACAGTAGGTCACGAGAAAAAAGCAGGCGCCACAAGTCGCGTAGTAGAGATCGCCACGATGACTATTACCGGGAGAGGAGCCGTGAGAGAGAGAGACATCGCGATCGCGACCGGGATCGCGACAGAGAGCGCGACAGGGAGAGGGAGTATCGTCATCGCTAAAGAAGGTGAGTGTTTGCTTCATGGTCTTGCATTTTACTGTTGCCAACTTACTGAAAGTAACTGCTTCAGGTTTGAGATTATTTGCACCATTCATGTCTGCATTTAAATGGTCCTGCAGTATGCACTGAATCACTTTCTTCTTGCAGCACCTGGCACGGACATAGGTAAGTAACAACAGGTAACTGGTCTCGGGAAGGAGGAAGTATTTGTGCAATTACCTTCTGCAGCCTGCATGCCACTTTTTTTCTTTTAGGTGGTAATAATGTTTGCAGTTTTAATGAAATGCATTTGAACTAATTGTTAAAAAAGCAGTAAGCCAGACTGATGTCTGTTCTCTTTGTCATCTTAGAAGATTATATGACATTTATGGTTTTATTTCCTTATTGTATTTTAAAATACTAATTTTGTATTTTAAAATCTACTTGTGTAAGGACTGCAGCATTTAGCCCTTCATATACCATGTGTGGATTATTTCAGTGTACACACAGTTGTCATCCTTGCACAAGTATGGTGGTGGCTTTTTGGGTTTTGGTATTTGTGGGTTTTGTTGTTTAGTTTTGTGTTGTCTTTGTTGTTTTGTTTTGTTCTTTCCTGGTGAGTTTTAGCCAAATTGAGGAAACATAGCCAGATTTTGTTCTTTATTGTATGAAATGTGAACTGTCAGTATCTTCTGCCTTCTAGCTAAACTCAGGAGTTAACCTTCAATAAAATTTATGATCAGTTGATCCCCACTGCCCTGACTTTTCAGTCCCTCCCCCCTCTAATAGTCAAGTCATTTTCTGACAAATAGTAAAAAAATATATGACATAAGGATTGGTTCTTTTCTGGTTGTTGACAAACTAATGTATTCTTTTATTTCATGTATCTGAAGTCTTGAATGCATCAGGATGTCTAGATAGCTAGAGTAGCATGCTAAACAATGCTGTTTTCAGTGTACTGCTCAGAGCTTTACATAGGTATTTTTACATTATATAATGTGCCATTTTGAGGACTGGAATTACCCACGATTCCTTATAATCAACAATTGGAAAAATACCCTACCTAACAGTTACTCTGTAGCAGTCTTTTCCCTTTTAGATGATTTTCCCACTACATCTGCACTGAAATTGAAACTTGCAGACTTTCCTGTCTGCCCAGCTTCCATTTCTTACATGTAACCTCGGATTTAGTTTTCAGATTTACATGTGTTATTTATTCATGGAAGTTCATTTACAGAAGTTACAGAGCAAAATATTTTAGAAATCCTATAAAATGTAGTGTACTCCTAAGTGAAAATACAATTCTGTATGAATTAAATGTCAGTTTTTCTGTCAGGCTTTTGTGTCACTGACTGACTCCTTTGGGAGAGAATGAATTCTGATGCTAAATGCTCTAGTCTATTGAAAATTAAGTAGGGTGTTGTCTTGGGTTCATATGCTAACAGGGAACACTTAAAAGAAGTAACCTACCTAGAGAAGGGGAATCAAAGGCTGAAACAGGAGGGTGAAACATGGCAGCTGAAATAAAGTTAGCAGTATATAGCTGTTAATGCCACTTTTTGCCATAAAGAAATGAATTGGTCGAAATACTTCTGGAATTTAATAGAAGTAGCTACTGTGGGTCTTAATGGTGAAATAACATAATATAAAAGCAAACGTAGTTTCTTTGTTGCACTGGACTGTTATTATAACTGTGTATTTTTGATACTTGCAAATAGTTACTTCTAATGGAGGTAACCAGTGAGCTGAGTAATGGGTGCGTTTCCAGAGTGTTTTACTTCTGGTGGAGATGAGCAAGCTATACTAAAAATTGTTAATAGCCTGGAATTTAAGATAATATTTTTAACCCTTGGCATACTTCATTAAGCTAGCTTTAATTTTTGTGTACGTATTGTTGTGCACTTAGAGGCAGAGTTCCTGTGCCAAAGACAGATTCTCTACCCTGTTACCTCAAGAAAACATATCAAACAGCATTAAGTTGCATTTTTTAATTTCTAAGACACAATTTTAAAATGAGGCTGTGGTTTCAGTCTCAGTTCAGGTGGGGATTTATATTTGCAACAGCTACAGCTTTGTTGTGTGCTGAGACTTCTCTTTTCTTTCAGAGAAGTTGTGTAGGTAAGATTCCCTTGTGAAGAAAATAGGCCCTAAGAACTTGATTTCAGGGGCAAATTTACTATACTACATGTGAATAAAAGCATTTGGTAGTTTTTTAAGT
The DNA here is from genome assembly GCF_000695815.1 of Acanthisitta chloris. NCBI lineage: Eukaryota > Metazoa > Chordata > Aves > Passeriformes > Acanthisittidae > Acanthisitta > Acanthisitta chloris. The sequence continues at coordinate 17,865 of NW_008667556.1, read as the reverse complement.
TGTAAACATTTTGTCTTGTTGCTGTCTTAATGAAGAAGAGCTTTATTGTAGTTTTGTTTTTATATATTTATACACAAACACATATAAAAGTAATACAGTTACCTCCTGGTTTGTATGTTTCATTTTCACTAAGTTGTATGTTGCCATACATTTTTTGTTTCATTTTTTACATTGAATAATACTCATAAACAGATTTAACACTCAGTCATTTAATAAATATCAACAGTGCTGGAAAGAGTTATTGCCCATATTACCATGCTTTGCCAGACAACATGAAGTTGCCTCTGTGCCTACACCCTGTGGATGGCACTTATACTTCTCCTTGTTGTGTACTTATAGTCATAACTGTGATACTGTACTGGCATCTTTTTTCCAAAGTGTTACACGTCTAGTTTAGAAGAATTTTAAAGGTCCATTGTGAATATTTTGTATACAGTGAAATTCGGTTTGTTCTGTATTACATTTATAGAGATGGGTTACAAAACTTACAAAATGTGTTTATAAAAATAAAACTTTTAAAATAAAGTTTAGATGTACCGTAGCAGGTGTTTACACTTCTGTTTGTACACTTCATGATTTAAAACTAAATTCTTGCAATATTTTTGTGCCTTCACCTGAGTAAGGCTTCATCTACATTGATAATCCATTCAACTGAATCCTTGTAAATGGAATGTTTCCTTGGAACATCTTGTCTTTGCTTATGAAAAGCATATAGATATAAAAGAACAATGGATTTAAGGCATGTTTAACCTGTGTAGTCAAAAAACCTAAGAACCCAGTAGAATGACATTTAGAATTATTAACAGCAAAATTAATGTGTACAAACAGAATAGAAATGTTAACTTCATCACCATGAGTCCTGACTACTTTTTAAGGCAGAAATTTTTTTTTTTAATTTAAGTGATACCTAATGATGTATTCCTAGTTGATACATTGTCCCAATCTTAATCTGTCTGAATTTAACTGCTGAATGTTAAATTTTTCATTTTATGTTTTTGTTATTGGGTTGATTGATTATTTCCTATTTGAACTGGATTTGGACTGAATTGCAAAGACGAAACCACAGCATTGTAACAGTTGATATGTATGTAGACTTTGTACTCCATATTGCATGTTTATTCAGATTTTTCTGCTCTCAAACCACTGTAAGCAAAATAATTTCAAGTCTGAGGCTCATATGCTTCTTCAAAAACTGCTCTCAGCTCTCTTCGAAGTAGTTTCAGCTTTGAAGTGATCCACGGAGTAACATGGTTGGAATTTTTTTGGTGTTAGTAGGAGGGGAAAATGGTACTGATAGTTTACATAGTATTCATTATATTTTTGCTTCTATTAAGTAGGGACTGTCCTGTAACAGTGTGTTAGCAACCACTTAAACATGAAGTGAAGTATGCAAGTGACTTTTTATGCAACTTTGTAAGCAAATAGGAGATTTTTTTTAATAACAAGCTTCAACTTAGTAATGGAATTTGAAGGGAATCGTGTGATAGCATTGTTCAAGACCTGGGTGTATGTACCTGTCTAGAATTATGTCAGATCTTAGTATTAAGCTGTTATGAATGTTATTTATCTAATCTCTCTTTAAAACTGTGTGGTTTGGGGAAAGCACATTTGTGGGGTTGGCACTATTCTTCTGGATTTAGCATTCATTGGAGAAATAGTGCTTTGTGCATCTGATTGAGTATTTGAAATCCAGGATAGCATGGCAGAGGCAGTGCCACTCCTCTCTGTGCTGCCTAAAATCTGTTTAATGGCTACTCTGGTGCTTTACAGAAACATGTAGTTTGTTTCTTAATGTTCAATGATTTATCTCCTTTTCTTGAAGCGGAAAAGTTAATTTGACAAACAAACTGAGTATCTCAGTCTACTTATCTTCAAATGCATAACTTATATTGCTTTTTTTCCCCATGGATATATGTTGCTGTAATTTTACTGACTTTTGAGCTTTCTTTAGATACACTTATTTTTTTGTGTTCCTCATATCCTGTACTTTTTTTTTTTTATTTGTGAAAGCATTAGTTTTGACAAATTTGGTCTGTGAGTAAGTTACCCAAGGTACTTTAAGGCTTTATAACACACAAAACAAAAAGAAGTGAAAATGTTGGTTTGATGCAGTGTTCTCCAAAGAATAAACAAATTCAGGGTTTTTTTTCTTTTGCTCATTGTGGTTTGAGATCTAAAACTTCTTTTTACCAAAAAGAAAGGAGACACATGAGACATATCTTTCATTTTTATGTTTTCCTGTGGCTGCCTAATCTACCTTTTTGTGTCTTCCTCATATATTAATGTGAAAAATACTTACCAAGAACTCATATCTTTTTACTTTGTAAACTAAACATTGAATTTTTCTGAGCAAACCTCTCTGTTCATCAGTTATTTTTGGTGAATAGACAGGCTGGGATAGTAGGAGAAAGATAGATGATGAACAAAGCTAGTTTGGGAGTTTTCCTTCCTGTGTAGAATTATTTATAAAACCATGAAATTATTGTTGCATTGGTCTTAAATTATACACTAAGACTGAGCAAAGATAGCAGGTAAGTACACTAATAATGAGGGGTTGAATAGGCAGCAAATGGGAGAAGGTGCTAGTGGTGATAAAATAGTCTGTACATGTATGATGAACAGAGTCACATATGTATCTGCTTACATGCTAAAAGACAAATAGAAAGCCAAGCTTGCAGTTCCTTCTTTCTCACTGTGTTATAGCTAATGCATCAGTATTTGGAGGTTTGTGATGTTCTGGAATGTAGGTTAAATTAAACAAATTTTGGCTTTCAAGCTGATACTTTCTGTGGGATTTTTGGTTTGTGTATTTTTTTTTCTTTCTGTATAGAATAAAATCAAGAAGAATTATGTGAAGTAATTCATAGGAGCTATTAGGGTGTAATAACAAATGTGTATTGTGCATTTTACTGGAATGTGAACATTTGAGATTTGAAATTCAGTCTCTGAAAATATCAAAAACTAACAAAACTTGATGGGTGTATGCACATGCTACTTTAAAACTACTGTAGAATTTTCACACTTTTAAAAGCTATTTAAAACTTTTATATGCTTATTTGGATAATTGGAATTAAAGGGAAAAAAATTAAAGTTGCTACTGCAAGATGCTTTCAACATATCTCTAAGAAATCTATTGGGTTTTGTTGTGTGTGTCTTTGGGGGATAGAACTGCTCAAGTTGCATCTTGCATAAATACAAAATTGTTTGATCACTTAAGTTCTGGGATTCATTTGTGAAATGTTCTGGCATAAACCCCTAACTTCTAAACCACAAAATATCTATTTAACAGCCAAGTCTGAAATTTGGGGTTTATTAGTAGAAATGCAGAGAAACTGATTGCTGTGTGGTGTTAAATTGTACAAACCTAATACGTGTCTGGGACACAGATAGCTTATGCATGAACTTGAGACAGGTGGAAAACAGTATTGCCAAGAAGTACTGACTAGAGAGTTTTATTTTTTTCTGAGTTGTTTTTTGCTTCAATATTCTACCTTCTTGTAGAATACTGAAAAGGGCTGAGTGTGAAGGTATAATCCATACAGGTTTATTTATTCTTCTGGGAACCACAAGGGTTTCCAGTTTTGCCAAGATATGGTGGCAGAATACTTGGAACCGAAACGTACACTGCTTTGGATTTTAGTTGGCACTGTTTTTGATGAAGGTTCAGTGTGGTGCTGGCCATCTTAAAAGCCTTATAATGCAAAGCATTAATCCTAAATCCACTTTGTCATGCATTCCTTAGAGTTCCTGTAGTTCCATCCAGTACCCTTACAAATCCAGCAAGTTACTCCCAGGAGCTGAAGCTTTCTTATGCTAGTACTATAAATTATATATATATGGTGCTTTGGATCTGTTAACTGTCGCCACCGAAGTGATAAAGATCCATAACTCTGGCTGCAGCAATTGTATGATGAGAGCAGCAAATTCTGACGTGCAGTCTCACAGCTGTCAGGTACTTACTTTCTCCACTACAAAGCTGAGATTCTCTCCTGTCTGTGTCAACTCAGCTCCCAACTCCAGACTCGTCTTTCGTGTGGAGGCAGCACTTTGTCACTTTGCTGCTAATTAATTTCCAAAGCATATAACACATATGGCAATTTTGTTCTCTGGAGAAGGAACTTCCCCAGAAGTAGTTACTGGTTGATACATTCATGACTTGGAAACCAAGTCTGTGAAAAAGAAATTCCAGTCACTGCTTTGGATTTGGATTAATTTATGTGCATACTGTAGTGTATAGAGCCTACTTGGTTATACTTACAGGGTTTTTGAAGTTATTATTAACAGTCCCTTTGAGGCAAGGAAGAAGAAAAATCGAGTACTTAGTTTTACCAACTGCTTTAAAATTATTGTACTAGTAGAAGAACATTTGACAGCTGTGTACTGTTGTACGTTCATGAAATTGCTTCTCTAAATGTCTTGTTTTTCAAATGAACAATTTAATGTGTTGGGTTTTTAACAATTTGCTTTAAACTATTTTGAAATTATTGAATGTTGAAATTGTGAATTATTAATATAATTAAGATAGCTAATTGTTTTGTAATGGAATTCAACTGAAATCCAGTGTATGGAATTATACCCTCCCAAGTATTTTGTGAACTGCCAAGTTAATTAACTCTGAATGGTATGGTTCCTTAATTTACCAAAAGAGATGAGAGTAGGAAGTAGGGCTTGAGTTTTTTTCCTAGAGCAAGTAGGTGAGGAAACCTGCAAATTTGCATTGTATTCTTAGAAAAGTGGGTTCTTGTGCTTAAACTCCAAGTGTGTATTTTCATAGTGGAACCCTATCCAGCTTGCCACTAGTCTGAAAATTTTGGAGTATTGGTATCTGTGCACTTTAAAATGTTACCGAGCTGTGAGCCATCCACTTCATTATACAATCAGCACATTACTTAAATGTCAGATCAGCTTAAAACTTCTGTCAGTGGGCAGGTAAAAATGTAAAAATCTAGTTGTGGCAAAATTACCTTAAATTCTTGTTCATTTACTTTTGAAGAATGCGTATTTAGGAAATGTTCTATCAAAATGTTGCCGTCACCCACAGGAGCAGTAGCTATTTATTTCTTTATCATCAATACATTAACTGTGAAATTTATGTTCTTTCAATTTTGTTGTACAACAATATTAATTTTATTTTTAACTAATGTATTAGAGAACAGCTTGATGCACAAACAAGTAGCTACTCCTTCTGGGTGTTTTGTGTTAGTTTACATTACGGTGAAGTAGATGCACGACTTGTGTATAGATAAGCCAACAATTTTCTGTGTATTATGGGGACTAGCAAAATCTACATCACAAATTTTGACACATTACAGCTGAAGGAAGAGGAACAGCGTGCAAGACAAGATACATTCTTCAAGGAACGATGCTTGTCCAGCAGTTTGCTTCATGTGGTTGAACTGAGCCTGTAAGGATTCATGGATAAAATGAACAGGAATAGATCTGAATAAAGCAAATCTGCATACATGGTAACCAGTAGCTCTTTTACTTTTTTATGTTGCTTAATTGTTTTATTTGAGGGAAACCTGTGTGATTAAAACCTTATAGCTTTTGCAACTTTATTACTGGTTATATACATTTGGCAATTATGTGCAAGCAATTGGAAAAAGTCAAGTAAATGCTTGTTTTTATAGTAGTTTGTTCATGTTAAACTGTTCATATGATAATGTCTGTACACAGCACCACTGATTACAGTAGATTTAGTGTTGTAATAAACTGTTTAATGGGGCTGATGTGTAAAGCTGTTCAAGTTATTTGATGTTTACACCTCAGGGAAAGTCTTGTGTTCAGCAATATTTAAAGATAATGTTACAATGAAAACATTGATGCTGTCCTCAAAAACATTGCAATAGTCCTTGCATATGCCTCAACCTAATCTTGCATTCAGCGAGTTAAACGTACTAATGTTGTGCTCTCACATTCAATTTTGATCTGAAAATAGGTGGTTATATAAACCCTTTAATGCTATTTTGCTTTCTAGCAGTGTTTACCTAGGTGGCTTGTGAATTTGCTAATTGACATATAAAACTGTAAAAACTGCAGCTCTGTGCTCTGTTGTTTTGAGGAGAGATGGTCCCAGGTCTGTGATTATTAGCACACTGAAAATTTGATCTCTCACACAGCCTTGATTTTGTTTGACACTGCAGTAAAGATAAACTGTTCAGATGAACTTAAACTGCCCAGAATAAGGGGTAGAAAGGTTAGGGTGTAAAAACCAAACCAAAACCAAACCCTGCAGTTGTTTACAGTTTTATAGTAATAGTGCTTGTGTGTGTTCCTCTCCACCCCCAAGGCCGTAGCAGTCTGTACATAGTTGTATATTAGAAAGGTGCCAGAAGAAACAAGATGTTACCATTTTTTTCAGACTTTATGGGTTTGGTATTTCTTAATACTTTGGGGTTTATTCACACATGCTTATAAAAGAGAAGGTACACTTGTACGTCCTTGTTCACCAATGGGCAGTATTTAAATGTCTTAGCAAAAACTGGCGAAGTAAATTTGTCAGATGAGGTTTTGTAAATTTACCTAAAAACAAACTAATGGAGCACTCAGAGTTGCCTTCAAATTTAAGAATTTGTTTTAAATTTCATCAGGTGTGAAATGCAAGTGAATAGAAAATTCATAACAGCTGCAAAAGCTTCAGTGTCTGGAGACCTTGTGCAAAGGCCTTTTAGCCTCTTGTAAATCTTGGGAGTTTTCACTTATTCAAGTAGCTGCACTTAATGTTTTAAGTTAAGTTTCAAGACCTCAGATGGCTTTAAGAGGCAACTCTTAGAAAACTCTTGATTTCTTTTTTTACCGATTTTGAAGCTTTTACAGACAACCTAAAAAGTTACCTGGGTCAGGAAAGCACTTAAATCCATTCAGTTTTTCAGAGCATTTAAAGCATGTGCTGTCATTCCATAGATTTCAAGGAATGTAAACATGTGCTATAAGTATCTTATTTGCATATGTGAGTGATTTTTATGGTTTACTGAGTTTGGACCAGTAGCTTGTGCATCTGCAGAAGTTTTGCATAAGTCTGAAATGCTCTGATATTTTTGTCACCTACTATTCAGCCAGGTTTCCTGCAGCCAGATTGATGCTGTTGAACTTGGTTACAGCTTCAGACTCCCCCCCCTTTTTTTTTTCCCCTTAAACTGTGTACCTCAGTTCCTCATGCATGAGATCACTGGTGTTTATTGAACTATTTGCTACTGAGAAGATATTTGACATGTTTGTTTAATCCTGTTCGAAATGAAAACTGCCTTTTAAAAATTTTGTAAAATTGAAAGTTGTATCAGACAAGTCATGAATCACTCCCTGCTTCTTTGTGAATAGGTGTTGGTTACCGACAGTACTGTTGTAACTTTTTTTCTTTACTTAAAAACATTGTTTACTACTGTGTGTAATAAGTTTAAGGAAGAAATAACCTGCTGTTACATGGGGAATAGCTAATACTGGAGAGGTAGCAGGTAAGTAATGTTCCATTGCATAGAGATATGAAATTTTAAAATAAAAAAAATGTAACTTTACAAGCATTTTATGCAGGAACTGGTATTTTACTCCACATTGAAATAGATTTAAGAAGACTGTTGCTCTTTTTACATAGTGTAATTTCTCATTCGCATTTAGATTTCCATTGCTGGCAATGGAAACAGCAGGGAGGGACTAGCAGGGGGTAAATGACATAAGTTAAACTGAATGGTCATTGTGACTTGAGAGATGAGATCCCTGTATGAAGCCCATTATTTCTGCCTGTTCTCTGAATACTTAGTTTTAACTGATAAATGTACTGTATTGCAATTTAGATAATAATTCTCTTGTTATTGTGAGTTTCCTTTGTTAGATATTTTTTTTATAAAACAAAAAAATGTACAGAAAAAATTCCAAAGACCCTGATAGACACCAAAAAGGAATATGCCTAATGTACATCATGTAGAACTGGATCTGTAGTACAATTTTTACTGAGTTTTGGTTTATTAAATGTTCCTGGCAATTTCCTGTGCATGCTCAGGAGATAGCAGTTTGGAAACTTAGTGACTGGTGATGGTGCCATGATGGCTACTGCTGTTCTCTTTGATATTCATTCAGTTATATTTCATTTCCTTTTGCTGATGAAAGGATGAAATTAGTCTGAGAGGAAATACTTTTTTTCTTTCAAATACTGATTTTAGAAGTAACATTGAAAATGTTATCTTAAGGCTGTGTCCTTTATCTTGAAAGACAAAACCAACAAGTAGTGACTTAGGAGTGGTGGTGCTTTAGCAACACAAGTTGTTTTATTGGTGGTTTGTTTTTTAGAAGTAGAGGGTGGTTTGTTTTTATTAAGTAAAATTTTTACTGGACTACGTGTTTTGACAGGTCAAAAGTACTTCAGAAGAACAACCATAGCATTTTGGAAACTGTACAGTCTTTATTTTTTTTCATTCCCTTTTTGCTTTCTGTGCCAATAATTGTAGTTCTGATTACATTTTGAAAAACGTTTGTCAGAACTTAAATTTTTTATTTACAGTGTGGCTTATAAGCTTGGCTGGCTGTTCTTTTTGTGTTAAACAAGATATTTTTATTAAATTTAGGCATTAGTTGTTTTTCTTTAAGGACTGAGTGCTTTCTGGTTTTGTTCCTTTGAAATTGGTGAGGCTTAGTCTTTCTAACTGTAGTTTTTTACCTGATTGTTTAGTTGCATACCCAAACCCTTGTAAATGTTTTCCTAGTTGTATGTGGATAATTGGTGATTTAAATGTTGTATATACTTGTCATCTGTGTTTCTAGTAAAATACATGGCATTCTTTATAGAAATACTTAATTCCTGATTTTCTTTTCTTACCCACTTGCTTTCTGTGTACAGGCTAAACAGACTTTGCTCCTATTTTTATTTATAGAATTTTATACATAGCCTGTTAAGGTTGTCATTGGGTTTTGTGTCAACTGAGATACAGCCTTAAATTTCCTAATACAATGCTTGTTAAGACACTGTCAGTCATGTAGATTCAAGTATAAAACATGCATTTGTAAGGCTGGTACTCTTTGGAGATCCAAGACACTAAATTGCTTCTACCCTTGAAGATTTTAGGAGAGGAAAGTGCAGATCAGTGTCCATATACTTAGGGAAATGTGAATTCTTTCTGAAATAATGCTTTTGATGTAGGAAAGAAGCAACATGGATTCACTTAGGATTTAAATTATTTTGGTCATTGCCTGCACAGGTCCTGAACATACTGGTTGCAGCGTGCTAATGAGTCACGTTTATGCAGAAATAGTCTCCTGCAATTATGAGGCCTTGCAATTAGTATTGCAGACTGGCTTGGGTTGGGTGAGGGTGTTGAGCTGGGGTTTTTGGGTTTGTAGTTGTTTCCCCTTTCTCCCCTCTTCCCCATTAGGATCTGACATCCCATGTATTCTTAGATTCCTTTTAGCTTTAGAGGGTAAATTACTAAGGAGCAGTTTGGAGCACAGAAGCTTGTCAATTTAATGTTCTTGAGGGATTTGGTTTGCCCCATGTTGGGCAAAATACAATAAGGCTTCTCATTCTATTTGTCTTATGATATACTTGTTAGTTCTTGAACCCCTTCTGTAGCCCCAGTTATTGTGGTGGGTTCTAGGTTCTGGTATGACCTGTGCCTGTACTTAAATCTTTTAAAGCTTCTTTGGAAATACACTAGTTTTACTGAAGTCTCTTGAAAATAGTAAACATTTTATCTTTGATCCCAGTGGATCAAAGAACATTTAAGTGGTGAAAATTCCCATCTATTCATACCATGTGATGTGTTTTTTACATGATCTCAGTGCTAACACTTTGGAGTATATTCAACTGATAGACTTCGGCCTCACCCTCTTGTATACAGTATTTTGTAATAGAAAAATATTTTAAACTGTGCATATTATTATGACATTCCCTTGATCTTCAGATGTAAGAAAAGGAGGAATGTGTGTGCTTTTATAAATACAAGCGGTTGCAAATTCAGTTTCCTTACTACTGCAGTTGTCCTTTTATAAATAAAAAGAAAGGGAAAAAAAAAAGCCACGTGTTTTAAAGGTGAAATACATTCCTATTTGGTAAATCTTAACATTTTTATGATGATTACCAGCACTGCTTACTTTCTAAACAAAAGGCTGTATTGTCTTCCTGTACCATTCCATTTCCTGGTTCCCGCTTTGCACAAGGATGTATGAGGAAACTATTCAAGAAATGGTTTGAAATACAGGAGGGGTCTGTCTTAAGTTGGAATGCAGAACTGCAATGCAAAATGTAAGGAAATGGATGCCTGTCAGAATGCCTGACTCCAAAGGATTTAAAATATATATATATATAGTGAACAGTTTCCTGCTGCCAGCAGGCCAAAGAGTCTGTTGAATACTTGAGTTTCTGGAGACCTGTATTTCTCCGCAAGGTAAGATGGAATACTAGCAAACGTGGATTTTAGTACACTTTCAGCAGAGGTACTTAGTTAATCTATAAGTTTAGAGATCATTTCATCTTTTTTGATGTTCTACTTGAAATATTGCACAACTTTTAGCTTTCCTGAGTTTTTTTTTCCAGCCTTTAGGAGACTGTTAAGCAATTTGCTGTCCAACTTTTGTGTTGGTCTTAAACTGCAATAGTAGTTTATCTTGTATCGAAGAAATAAAGACCATTTTTATATTAAATACTTTTGTCTGTCTTCATTTCAGCTTGTCTAATTCTTTGCCATTCTCATCATCAGTCTTTTCAAATTTTCAGGCATCAGAACTTAGAGCATGGATGTTCTAACGTAGGTGGATTCTGTGCTGTAGTTATTTCTGAATCTAGAAATAGTTTTGTTCATACTAGCTCTTGTCCTTACCTGGTCTTTAGAGACTATTTGCAGAGTTTAGAATTGGTGAGAAGTGCACACTTGTTTTTTTTAAGCCAATTTATATTTGTCCATTATTTTTCTGTAAAATGCAGTGACCCATGTATGATGTGTTAATTGAAGGGAAAAAAGTAAGCATGTTGTGTAAGGCAATTTCAGTCTCTTAAAATTACGTTCTCAGAATCAGGTATCAGTTCAGTAATGTCTGGAGCTGTGGACTTGCTATACAGGAGACATTAGGGGCAAACTTTTCATAATTCATAATACTCATCAGAGTTCATTTACTGTGGCACCCAATGAGTATATCCATTGTACCATTTTAGATTACTGGTACTGTTTTGCTGTGCAGTCAGTTCCAGCTTTGGTCTGTGATGAGTCTCAAGCATTTGACAGTGGTAAGATTATGTGAGAACACTGGTTTTCACCTGGGGGAGATTTCTAAAAAAAGTCTTTATAGCTTCAAAAAGAAGTCTGAAATGTAAACTGATTGGCTTGGAAGAACACAACATTCCTTATTGTATTTAAACCTGATGGGCAATTGTACAGGTTTGTGTAGAGAAAACAAAAGGCTCCTTAGAAAAATGAATCTGAATTTCTTTGGATAGTATTCCAAACTGACAGTAATGAAAATAACATTCACTTACTTAGACATTAATTGTTAAAAATAGCAAGCAACAGGATAGCAAAGCCAACTTGGCCACTGAGTTTACTGCACTGTGTCTGAATTCCACTGTTATAACTTGGGTTTTTAACAATATGAGTGTGTGTTGTAGCCTCACCTCACTTGACCAAATGAAGGTTCAGGCAGATATGGAAACAATGTTGGGCTATGGCTGGTCCAGGCTTCCTTCTGGGTTAAGAGCACAGCGGAAGATAACTGAGAACTCTTGATTTTGAAAGTATCTTGTTGAAATTTTCCTCCAAGTTATGGTGTTCAGCAGTTCCAGTTGCTGAGTGGGAGAGTGTAGTGTTAAGCATCCTGTCCCCCAAAACATGGAATGTGTACTCTAAGGTAATGCAGTGAGGATTCAGTAGTACATGGATGAATTAACTGTGGAGGCATTCAAGCATAGGTCAGCTAACTAGGATGCAAGACCATTGAGGTATGATTTGAAATGGCGTTGGAGAATGAGGAAGGTAAGCACACTGAGTGTGGGCTTTGTTTACTCACACATAAGTTCCCTGGGGAAAATACCATCCCTTGTTGGAGGCAAGGAAATAATTTGATAATGCTTATTAGTAAAACTTTCTTGCTCAATTCTGCTTGCAAGAACCTTGCCTCCAACGTTTTTCAGTGTCTTCTTCATAGCTGCTGCAGATTGAAAGGCCCAGAGCTGGAGGGAGAAATCCTCCTGGAATCCAGATTTCAGCAGAAGATTATTGTCCTTGCTTGTTCCTCTCTGCAGTTCCTAGCAATGTGGAAGCTGGTGCAGATGCTTCTCTGCTAGCTCAGCTGGAGGCTGAGTGGCCTCAGAAGAATGAGCTAACTCTTCTCATCTACCCTATCTTCTGAGGGCTGTGAACAAGATAAAAATGCCAAAACCCAAAGTTTCCCACTCCAGGATAAACCTGGTCCTGAACGTGGCTGTACTTGGCTGTGTAACATCACTGTGTGGCCCTTACTATGGACTGTCACTTTTTGGGAGGAGAGGGAGGTGGAAAGCCTAAAATAATCACTTTTGTGAGCCTTGTGTTCTTATGCCAACTGCAATTGAAAGGAGGTTACTGGACAGTAGAAACAGTTTCTGTGAGGATAGCTCTGATTGTGCACCTCTGCTGTGGGTTTTGCAGCCCAGGCAGTGGGACAGCCGAGTCCCCAGGGTGTCTGTGAGGAGAGAGAGTATTCCCTTCTGCTGCTGCTCCCTTTCTGAGCCAGCCTTGCTGAAGGTGCTACTAAGTCTGTCCTCCTGCAAAGCGGGCATTCTGCTTCATTTTCTGTCAACACAGGAGTGTTCTTGGTGGGGGAAGGGCTTTAGCCTTGGAAATTTGCTGGGAAGCAGATAATGACTAAGCAGTTTGAAATGTCCTTTATTGACCCTTGTTAGTTTAGGTTGAGAAGAAGCTCTCAAGTCTGGAGTATTAGTGCTGTTCTTTGCCTTTTATTTCCCCCTGGTTCATACTTCAAAGTCTCATAATAATGCAGCTTGTCCAGGGGAAATGGTAAACTACAAAAGAGGAGCAGAAGAAAGCAAATCAGACACCAAAATCAGCAGAGCAAAGCCTGTATGAAGCTGTGAAAGGTAAGTTTGTCCAGTGCATGTAGCTTAGCACAAGGATCCCCTTTTTACTAACATCATTACAAGAAGTTCAGGTACCCTGAAATATAACAAATCATGACACGCCAGGCAAGGAAACATTGGTTTAATAATTTTGGGGCCACAACCTTGGTTTTGCTTTGGGAATTAGATGAGTCCCTGATGAGAGAAAGGAGTTTTGCCAAGCCATTGTCTGCTTTTTTCTAAAGATAATTTGTTAAAGGAATGTAGTCTGCACACTTAACATCTCTGACAGAGAGTTTGGCATATCCTAAAGCAGTTAAAGCATGACACTACTTGACTTTGAGTGCATCTTGACTAACAACAGAGATTACTCCAAACATAGTGAAGAATTTATTTAGCTGATGCTCATTCATGTTTTATGAGTGCGGGTAAGGCTGCTGCTGCTCAGGAGACTTTGTTGTGTAATAGGTGCACTGGAACTGCAAGAGGAAGAAAATGTATCTGTGACACTGAATTTTTATCCATTTTACCTTTTGGAAGATACAAAAGCAAGAGATTGCTTTGGAAAAAATGTGAGTAAGTGGCTGGAAATGAGATGATAAGCCTGCTCCATGTCCAGGAAAAGTAACTTGTTGGGATATGTACAAGAGAGCCTTTAGAAAGGCAACAAAAAGTTAGCAAAGTGAGAGTGAGTCGGGAATATAGTTCTGAATCTGTTAATGCATCTCTTCTGAACAATTTGCAGAAAATTGTTAGCACTTTGCTTCCCATCAGACTGCTGCAAGTCTTGTAAACCTTATGCCCTATATATAAATGGGAAGGAGAATTAATTTCTTCTCAAATAGGGTGTCTCAGTTTTACAGAAATGACCCTGGGTAAACAGATGGTTTTAAAAATATATTGCTGAATATTTTTTCAGAACTACTTGAATCAAATCTTGGCACTGGCATTCAGTAGATTTCCTTTGCTTTTTATTCTGTATATTAATGGCGAATTGAGGCCCCTAGGTGTTATGTCACACAAGGGAGGATATGTTGAGAGGTGTAATGTGCACATGTAGAGTAAAAGGGCTCTTCCTGCCATCTAGTGGCATGAAAAAAACACTCCACTGCTTAATTCATAATCTCATGAATTGCTGTGTCGTTAACCCCTGTTTTGTCTAGTTACTGTGATATCCACACATGAGTTGCTTATCCCACATATTCACCTCCTTATGAGTTTTGAGGCTTGTCAGCAGAACTAGATGTGATAATCTTTAACTGCCCTAAATTTAAGAAGGTGGCAGTCACTCCCTTTTCCACAAAATGAACAAGCAGTACTTTTCTCTTGCCTTGACACCTCATGAAAAAGTCCTTGTTTATGGCCTTATTTTCTGCTTTTGAATGCCTTTGGAGTGCACTTCTCTGAAATTCCTGTGTATGTTTTCCTGTATAATATACATGGAGTGAAAGAAGTATTTTAATGCTCAGATTCCTTTCTTTGACCCTGGAAACGCTGGGAAAACATACTGTCCACATAGGGAGAGAAAATATTGCCTGTAATTGAATGCATCTCTAAAACCCAGCAGAAGATGGGTGAGTTCCTATGTGGAACAGGGAGCATTCACCTCCGAAGGAGCAGCGAGCCCCACAGTTATTGTATTTCAGAATGGTTAAACTCTCTGATGCTTAAAACTGATTTCTGAGGCTCAGTGGTATCCCCTTTCCCTGTTAGCCATCTACTTTTTGACAGACAGCTACCCGTGCCAGCTTTTACAATCTACAGACTGTGCTTCACTTGAAAAATACATGGCTCTGCTTGGATGTGTTACAGCTCCACACTGGTGGGAGGGGATGAAAAGAGAGACCATTCATGCCAAACAGAATCCGTATTCATGGGTCAAGTTATAAGGGACTGGAGCTCTCACCTTAAAAAGTTAATTGGAACCTACACATAATTAAAACTGCTGTTCTCACTTTCCTGAGAGTCATTTAACCTGGAATCTTTGCAAGATGTAGGTCCATAGACCCCTGCAGTGTAAGGGTAAGGAAAATGGTGAATGGTGTAAAATGGCCAACAGAACCCTGCAGAAGAAACTGTTGAAAATAATGTCTAAATTGTGTGGTGGGTTCTTTTTTCAGTAATAAAGTACTTTGAATGAAAAGGGTCAGAGAAGACCAATGTTTTATTAGCAGCCATAACAAACTGTATTTTGAGCTCCTCTAAGTATAAATTCTCCATAATGATTAAGGCTATCTGCTTCCATCTCAGCTGGAGTCCAGGAACATTTTCTTGGTGTTTCTTTCATGGTGGTAACAGTATGATACTTCAGAAAAATAAATTTATAATGTGGGATCCCTACTGTGACCTCCTAATTTCAGGTTATCCCCTGCCTGTTCCATTCAGTTAAGTAATTTATCAACTTTTAATTTTATGCCTTTTACTAAAATATTTTAGAAATAAAACTTAACCTCTTCATTATAATCTTGTTGTTAGAATTGCAGCAATAGCTAGCTTGGATTTTTAGCTGTGATGGGCTTGGGTGCATTACTGAAGAAGAAGGGAAGGTTTATAAAAATTCAAGTATTTAGGGAAAAAGTGGCAAGTTGCCAAAAGCACATTGCCACCAAATGAGTAGTCTGTTAAAATAATCAAGGTTAGTGAGAGAGATGGTGGGATATCGTTCATTCCTGGCGCCAGGTTTTGCTAACCTCCAGCTGCACCTGATCCTTGGAGCAGGTGGCCTGTTCCCCCACTGTTTGTCCTTTCCAGGACTGGAAGAAGTTTGAGGAAAGTCTTATGTGACCCTTGGGAGGTTCTGCAAACTCCTGTGATGTTGTATCTAAACCACTTACAAAGAATAAAAATGTTCCCATCTCTTTAACTTGAAAAAAAAATTTAAATGCAATTAAAATTAAAAACAATTTTGCAATTAAATCTTGGAATGACCTAACCTGGGTAAGGATGCTGAGGAGCCTGGTAATTTTGCTGAGAGTCTGAATTTGGAAGTTGTTACATTTCCAGTCCCTCCCACATCATCTTGATATGCAGATTTTATTAATTCCACATGTTCCTACAAATGTTTTCCCCCTGTAGCCACAACCGATTTGTGACTGACATTCAGTGACTGCTTTGAAGACTGCTCCATTTGAGGTGATGTCCCTTATTTCAGTAGGCACAGAGCACATGTCCAGTGCCAGTCTCTCCACTTCTGCCACTTCTTTTCCTTCTTTTCTTAAATTTGCTTCCATCCTGGTAACAACATTCAAGCCTGTGAACATTCAGATAATAAACCTGTTAACTACTCTTTGAATGAACAAATTGTTGTATGAGATTTAAAAAAAGGGAATTTATTTATTTTTCATTGACCTATATCAGTCTTCTCTGGTTGGTAGCCATGGTTGAGGGTAATACGTGTTGGGAGTGGAGTTGAATGTCCTTTAGACTTCTGTACATCATTGCAAGGCCACAGAAGAAAGCAAAATAGCAAGAAAGGCTGGAAAATGCTGCCTGGGATACGAAGGTCAGTCCTGTCCTGGGGTAGCCAACTGCCTCTTTTAACTTCTTCCAAGATTTGTCTTAGGCTCTGTCTGGGGTGTTTGCTCCTGTGCTTCCTACAGGAAAGCTATCCTCCTCTCATGCTCCAGAGTTACAAACCAAAGTTGCTGCCTGAATTTTTTCCTGGCTAGATTATATTTGATTTTGTGGTGATATTGTGCTCTATCTAGCTATTTCCCTTCCCATTGTACTTAACCCCTTAAGGCATTCACAACACCTAGTTAACGCTTCCTCTGCCTTAATTTTGCTAAGTTTGTTTAAGGAGGCTGTGGTCCAACAGGATGGGGAAGAGAATCAGAAGGGTAAAAGCTCAGACAACTCATGGGTTGAGATAAAGACAGTTTAATAGAGAAAGGAAAAGCTGCACACACAAGCAAAGCAAAACAAGGAATTCATTCACTGCTTCCCACAGGCAGGAGGTGTTCAGCCATCTCCAGGAGAGCAGGGCCCCATCTTGCGTAACGGTTCCTTGGGAAGACAAACGCCATCACTCCAGATGTCCCCCCTTCCTCCTTCTTCCTCCCACCTTATATACTGAGCATGATGTCCTATGGTATGGAAGATCCCTTTGGTCAGTTTGGGTCACCTGTCCCAGCTGTGTCTCCTCCCAAGCTCCTATGCCCTTCTTTTGCCAGTGTGGCAGTATGGGAAGCAGAAAAGGCCTTGACTCTGTCTGAGCTCTGCTCAGCAATAATAAAACCATCTCTGCATTATCAACTCTGTGTTCAGCACAAATCCCAAACATAGCCCCATACTAGCCTCTGTGAAGAAAGTTCACTTCAGCCCAAACCAGCACAGAGGTGATTCTACCCCTCTGCTCTGGTGAGACCTCACATGGAGGACCTTGTCCAGCTCTGGGGTCCCTAACATGAGGAGGATGTGGACCTAACAGAGCCAGGAGAACCAGAGACATGGTCAGAGGACTGGAGCAGCTCTCCTGTTACAGACAGGCCTAGAGAGCTGAGATTGTTCAGCCTGGAGAAGAGAAGGCTCTGGGGACACTTTATACCACCTTCGAGTATCTAAAGGGGCTACGAGAGAGCTGGAAAGGCACTTTTTACAAGGGCACGTAATGACAGGACAAAGGGGAATGACTTTAGGCTCCACGAGGGCAGGGTTAGGTAAGACATAAGGAAGAAATCCTTCTCTGTGAGGGTGGCGAGGCACTGGCACGGGGTGCCCAGCGAGGCTGTGGCTGCCCAGCCTGGCGGTGTCCGGGCTGGATGTGCTCTGAGCACGGGTCTGGCGGCAGTGTCGCTGCCCGGGGCAGGGGCCGGCACGGGGTATCGCGGCGGTGT